>NW_026068184.1:127986-160043 GCF_014885135.2 Alexandromys fortis
AGAGAGAGAGAGAGAGAGAGAGAGAGAGAGAGAGAGAGAGAGAGAGAGAGAGAGAGATTGATTCTTGGGCTGGAGCAATGGCTTAGTGGGCAAGAGCACTGCCTGCTCTTCCAGGGACCCAGGTTCAATTCCCAGCATCTACATGGCAGTTCACAACTGTCTGAAACTCCAGTTCCAGGAAATTTGACATCCTCACACAGATAAATGTACAGGCAAGACACCATTGCACAGAAAATAAAAACAAATCTTAAAAAAAAAAACTCCTTCCTCTTCTACACATGCGCAAGCACGCGCCTGCACGCGCACACACACACACACACACACACACACACACACACACGCTTGATGTGAAGGCTCTCCTCCTTGAGGCCAATGGACAGCATTACTCTGAAGACAGCTGGTAAAAAGTGGGAGGAGATAACCAATAGACACAGAGTGGGGTCTGGATGGCTATTTGTAAGGTTTCAAGCCTATTAGATTATAGACAGGATTTGGGGATGCTGGGGACATTCCAGCCATAGTTAGATGGCTACTGTTGAAATGCTTCCATCTTCTCTCTCCCTGCCACGCTCTGATCTCCCTCTCTCCCTCTCCAATAGTGGCAAGCTGGTTTCTCCCAAGTGGAAGAACTTCAAAGGCCTCAAATTGCTGTGCCGGGACAAGATCCGCCTCAACAATGCCATCTGGAGGGCCTGGTACATTCAGTGTGAGTGGGCACCATGGGTCCCTTGGGGTTGGGAGGGTTCCTTCAAGCCAGAGGGCTCCATTCCTAGAACCCAGAGCCAGCTCCTGCAGAGTGCACGACATCAGAATTGTAGAGAAAGGGAGCTCTCAGTGCAAGGACCCTTGAGCATCCTCCGGCCTTCAGAGGGTCTTGAGGAACTTGTGTCAAATGGCACTTTTTTTTTTCTTTAGTTTTTCGAGACAGGGTTTCTCTGTAGCTTTGGAGTATGTCCTGGAACTAACTCTTGTAGACCAGGCTCGAACTCACAGAAATCCACCTGCCTCTGCCTCCCAAATGCTGGGATTAAAGGTGTTTGCCACCACCACCCAGCCAAAGGTCACTTTCTTTTTTTAAAAAAATTTATTTGTTTATTATATATGCAATATTCTGTCTTCGTGTATGCCTGAAGGCCAGAAGAGGGCACCAGAACTCATTCTCATGGTTGCTGGGAATTGAACTCAGGACCTTTGGAAGAGTAGGCAACGTTCTTAACCTCTGAGCCATCTCTCCAGCCCCCCAAAGGTCACTTTCTAAGGTGAGACAAGGACAAGATACAGCCGAGGGCACTTTGAAAGCTCTGAAGGAGGTGGCAATGGATGCTAATTCAAGACTCTTGACATATTCACCAGCCCCTTCACTAAGTAAACTACTTGAGATTCTCTGGAAAAGAAGCCAGTTAGAACCAGAGCTCAGTGGTAGAGCACCTGCCTAGAATCCCCCAGTGAGGCGATGGGGTGTGGCTCAGTGGTAGAGCACCTGCCTGGAATCCCCCAGTGTGGGTCTAGGGGAGTCATCCAGTGGTAAAATGTCTGCCTAGAATCCATCAACAAGTGAGGGGCTGGGGATGTGGGTCAACAGTAATACACTTACTTATAATGTTCAAGTCCCTGGGTTTCATTTCCAGCACCACAAAAAGGGTACGTGTGGGGGCATTTACATACCCCACTGGTCCGATTGCAATGCTTAGTAAATGGAGAAAATCTTGCACAGATCAGCCTTTCTCTGTGTAGCCCTCCCTGGCTGTCCTGGAACTCCGCCAAAGACCAGGCTGGCCTTGAACTCTGAGATGTGCCTGCTTCTGCCTCCCAGGTGCTGGAATTAAAGGCATGCACCACCACTGCCCAGCACCACCAGCTGTTCACTGAACATCCTGTAGGTACCTGGTGTGATTTAGGCAGATGTTGGGGGCGGGGGGGGGGGACAGGCCTTATGTCACTCAGACAGGTTTCTTGTCTCTCTTTCTTCCTTGGCTGTTTGACTTCAAGCAAGTCAATAGGTTAGCCTCTTTGAACCATGTCCCTGTCTATCCAATGATGGCGGATCTGCTAAAGACAGATACAAGAGGGCCTAGCAATAAGATGAGGTTCAGTGAATAATATACCCAGAGGAGGTTACAGTCGTGTCTTTGGGGACAGCCCCTCTGTGGCAAGACAATAGAATCATAGGCCGGGCTGGGCTGGGAACACAGCCCTGGAGAAATACATTTGCTTTAGTCGTCTCTGCTGGCCCGCTGGATCCCATCCAAGCAGAAGGGGACTGTGAGACTCTGGGTTCTGTTGACTCATATGCCCAACACTTGAATAAATTATCTTGTTTAAGGTCCAAAAGCAGCCAGGCATGGTGATGCACTGTAGAGGCAGAGGCAGGAGGATCTCGGTGAGTGTGTCTGCATAGTGAGTTTCAGACCAGCCAGGTCTACATGGTGAGAGCCTGTCACAAACAAGAAGGAAGAGGAGGGAGCAGTGGGGGCGGTGGCAGCGACCGTGGCAGCATCAAACTTGGGGGGGGGGCGATAGCAGAGGGGCCTTCTTCATCCAGTCCACTGTGTAGCAAGGTCCAGACCACCCTGAGCTCCTGAAATCCTATCTGAAACAGATGTGGGGGCATCAGGACACATTCCCGGGGAGAGTTTTCAGACCCCCCCCCCTTCTCAGTTGTATAGCATCCTGAACTGGGGAACCCCCAAGTGAAGGACTGGGGGTGTGGCTCAGCGGAGAGCACTTGCCTGGATGCTCCCACATGGAACTACAAGCTCTTTGCACGGCTTCTCTGTGTCATGTCACCGAGAAGTTATCTGATGGGCTCTGGGCGAATTAGGAAGCTGTAAAGCCTGGGTGGGGGAGGGCAGAGTCTCCCCACCTTGGTGTTCTCTTTTCATGCTAAAACTAGATGGGCACACACACGCTGTTGGTGCTGCAGAAGTTAATTCATCTTTTCCTTTGCTCCCTTCCTTCCCCCTCCCTCTATTTCTTTCTGTATGTCTATGCAGGTGTACATGTGTATGTAAAGGCGAAGGTCCTACCTTAGCTGTTATTCTGTCTCGTCGCCACAAAGTAGCTGAGGCTTAGCTGGGCGGTAGCTGCGCACACCTTTAAACCCAGCGGGAGGCAGAGGCAGGCGGATCTCTGTGAGTTCGAGACCAGCCTGGTCTACAGAGCCAGTTCCAGGACAGGCTCCAAAGCTACAGCAAACCCTGTCTCAAAGAAACAACAAACAAACAAACAAACAAACAAAAAGCGTGTCTCCCTACCGGATTAGACTTGAATTCAGTGTGTAACCAAGGGTGACCTTGAACTCCTGAGCTTCTTCCTTTCTCTGCCTCCTAAGTGCTGGCAGAAGGAGCGCCACCACACCTGTTTTCTTTCCTTTCTCTCTTCTCCTCATTTATTTATTTATTTATTCATTTATTATGCATACAGGGTTCTGCCTGCATGTGAGCCTGCAGGCCAGAAGAGGGCACCAGATCTTATTACCAATGGTTGGGCATGGCTCAGTGGTAGAGCACCTGCCTAGAATCGCCCAATGAAAGGTTGGGGGCTGTGGCTCAGTGGTAGAGCCCCTGCTTAGAATCCCCAGAGAGGGGCTGGGGTGTGGCTCAGTGGTAGAGCACCTGCCTAGAATTCCCCAATGAAGGGTTGGGGGCTGTGGCTCAGTGGTAGATCCCCTGCTTAGAATCCCCAGAGAGGGGCTGGGGTGTGTGGTTGGCAGAGTTTAGTAGTATCACACTTGCAAAGTATGCAAGAGGCCCCTAGGTTCAATATTCAACAATACAATCAATCAATAAATTTGAAAAATTAGGGAGCTGGAAAGCCAGGTGGGCTTGGCTTTGCCCCCTCTTAAGGTTCTTGGGGGCTGAAGAGATGGATTAGTGGTTAAGAGAACTTGCTGCTTTTGTAAAGGACTCGGTTGGGTTTCTAGTACCCACACAGTGACTCCCAACCATCTACAACTCCAGTTTCAGAGGATCTGATACCCGCTTCTGCCCTCCACAGAAACCAGGCACACATGCACACATACAGGGGAAACACTCTGACCTCCACAGGAGCCAGACACGTGCGCACACACACACACACACACACACACACACACACACACACACGGGAGACATTCATACATGTAAAATAAAATAGATAAACCTTTAAAAGATTTTTAAGTTCCTTAAAAGGTGGCTGTGATGATATAGGCATGTAATTTCAGCTACTCTAGAGGCTGAGGCAGGAGGATGACCAGTTAAATTCCATCTGAACTGCACAGGACGACTGTATAAAAACAAAACAAAACTATATAAAAGAGGGCAGGCCAAATGACTTGGTGGATAAAGGTGTTTTCCCCACTGAGGCTGATGATCCGAAGGTTTCCTGGTCCCATATGAAGATGAAAGGAGAGAACCAACCCCAGAAAGTCCTTTTCTGACTCCTACACGTGTGCCTCCTTAGCACACAAAATAAAGAAATGTAATAAGAATCTAAAACATTGAGCCGGGCAGTGGTGGCACACGCCTTTAGTCTCAGCACTTGGGAGGCAGAGGCAGATGGATCTCTGTGAGTTCCAGGCCAGCCTGGTCTACAAGAGCCCGTTCCAGGACAGCCAAGACTGTTACAAAGAGAAACTCTGTCTTGAAAAACGAAACAAAACAAAAATCTAAAACATCATAATAGTAGCAAAGTTGTGGATGTAGCTCAGCGGTAGAGGCTCTAAATTCAATCCCTAGTGGGGGACAAAAGAACAAAGGCTTATTATGGAGGAAGCTTGGCTTCCATCCCTGTAGAAAGTGCCATTCTCATCTCACCCATCAGGGGGCGCTACAGCCCCTCCACAGGTCCCTATCTTCATCTTGGCTGCACTTCCTTCCATGTCCAGCACTGGTCTTCGACGTCCCCAAAGCCTCTTGGGTTCTTAGCGCTGCCAGGGCACTTTGCACCTCTCCCTGGAGAGGAGGGACTTTCCAGTTTACCTTATCTATCCCAAGTTTATTTACTTTCCTTATCTGTGCTGCTGTGAGCACCTCTGACTTATCCCTGAGCCTCTCATTCTGGCATTGGCCCCCCACAAAGGTACAAAGTGAATAGTGAATCGCGAATGAAGGGGTGGGATGCAGTGGTAGAGCAAGTGCATGGAGGATATGATTGGTGTTAAATGAAACCCGACACAGCCCTGTGTACAGAACACAGGGTCCCTGAGCGGGGGAGGAGACAGGCAGGGTCCAGTTGTTCCTAGCTAATCTTTCCTGGTGTTCACGTCCTCATCTGGGAAGCCAGGAGGGAGATACTCTGGAAGGCTTCCTTGTTCTGGGACCCTGGTAATCTACACACCCGAGGGTCCATCTCTTCTTCCTCCTTTTCTGTTGGATCTCATGTAGTCCAAGCTAATTTGAACTCAGACTCACAAAGAATAATCTTAACATTTTGATCCTTCTGGTTCCATTTTCCAAGTGCTGGAAGCAGGCATGTGCCATCTCACTGGTTTGGAGTTTCTAGGTTCTCTCTCTTCCTCTCTCCTTTTCTCCTTGTTGCTCTTTGTGATACTGGAGCTGGAACCCAGGGCCTCACATACACTAGTCAAACACTAAATACCACTGAGCCACATTTCCAGGTCTTTCCTGGGGCATTCTAGGCAGGTGCTCTACCATTGAGCCACACCCAGCCCCTCACTGGGGGATTCTAGGCAGGGGCTCTACCACCGAGCCACACCCTAGCCTCTCACTGGGGGATTCTAGGCAGGGGCTCTACCACTGAGCCACACCCTATCCTCTCACTGGGAGGTTCTAGGCAGGGGCTCTACCACTGAGCCACACCCTAGTCTCTCACTGGGAGGTTCTAGGCAGGGGCTCTACCTCTGAGCCACATGCCATCACAGCACTGTCTGTGATGAAGGTCTGCTGAATCAATAGACCCTGAAAAGAAATAACTGTCAATGTATAGCATGGGAAGAAATCACAGGAAGACCTGGAGGAAGATGTTGCCTGTAGAATAAGACTAGAGAGGAGCCTGGTGGCATGGCTCATGTCAGTAACTGGCACTCAAGAAGCTAAGGCAGGAGGATCACAAGTGTGAGGCATTCCTGAACTATATAAGATAGTTTTTCACAACTATCTTTGGGTTTTTATTACTGTGAAGAAACACCATAACCATGGCAACTCTTATAAAGGAAATAATTTAATTGGGGCTGGCTTACAGTTCCAGATGTTTAGTCTATTATGGTCACATCAGGTGGCATGGTAGCATCAGGCAGACATGGTGCTGCAGAAGGAGCTGAGAGTTCTACATCCACATCTGCAGGCAGCAGAAGCAACTGTGTGCTACTCTAAGTGGAGCTCGAGCATAGGAGACCTGGAAGTCCACCCTCCACAGTGACACGCTTCCTCCTGTAAGGCCACACCCACTCCAACAAAGCCACACCTCTTCTAAAACCACTCCCTATGGGGGCCATTTTCTTTCAAAGCACCACACAAACCAAACAAATAAAAGAGACAGTAGCCTATGGGTGGGATACATGACAGAGACAGGAAGCTGGGGCCACCAGATCAGGGGGAGTTTGGAAACCTCCAAACTGAGTCTGGAAGCTGTAGGGCGCTATGGAGTGTTTTAGACCCATAGCAGCAGAAATGATGACCAGCTGAGTGTGAGGCTGGGGTCTGGGGGGTCCATGCATGGAATGACTCAGACTACGGGGTGTGTGAGAAAGGATGGAGAGGAGGGGCCAGGGAAGAACTGTCAGGGATCCTGCTGAGTTGGCATGGCTGGTCTGTGGATTGTCAGAAAGCCGGAAACTGCTAAGGAATATTTGCCGGTTTGGTTTTTAATTTTTTTAAAGATTTATTTATTTATTATGTATACAACATTCCTTCCATGTGTGCTTGCATGCCAGAAGAGGACACCAGATCTCATTATAGATGGCTGTGAGCCACCATGTGCTGGGAATTGAACTCAGGATCTCTGGAAGAGTAGTCAGTGTTCTTAACCTCTGAGCCATCTCTCCAGCCCCATCTCTGCAGTTCTGGAATGTCAGTAGGAAGAAAATTCAGGGATCAGCAGGCAGCAGGGGATCATGGAGGAGGTAGGACCTATGTCTGGGGGCGAGAAGGATGGAGCTGGGCCTTCTGGGAAGATACTGAGTTTCCAGACTGAAGAGGTATGCAAGGTGAGGTGTGAGTACCTGTGACAGCTGCAAAATTTGGAGCAAGGGGGCTGGAGAGATGGCTCAGAGGTTAAGAACATTGCCTACTCTTCCAAAGGTCCTGAGTTCAATTCCCAGCAACCACATGGTGGCTCACAACCATCTGTAATGGGGTCTGGTGCCCTCTTCTGGCCTGTAGGCATACAAGGAGGCTGAACACTGTATACACAATAAATAAATAAATATTTTTTAAAAAAATTTGGAGCAAGAATAGATGTTCATGACTGGAGCGGAGGGGGGGGGAGTAGAAAAGAACCTGGAGCTGAAGCAGGAGGATCAAGAGATTGAGGGCAGTCTAGAGAGATGGCTCAGTGGTTAAGAGTGCTGGCTGCAATTCCTAGAGGTCCTGAGTTCAATTCTCAGCATCTCCATGGCATCTATATACACAGTCATTGGTAGTGGGATCCACTGTGCAGATGTACATGAAGACAGCATAATCTTAATAATAAATCTTTTTATCTTTAAGGTTTATTTTTAGATATATTGGTGTTTTGCCTGCATGTATGTCTATGTGAGGTCACCAGATCCCCTGGAACTGGAGTTACAGATATTTGTGAGCTGCCATGTGGTTGCTGGGAATTGAAACCAGGACATCTGGAAGAGCAGTCAGTGTTCTTAACCACTGAACCATCTCCCCAACCCCCCAAAATCTTTTTATAAAGAGTTTGAGAGGCTGAGCAGTGCTGGTGCAGGCCTTTAATTCTAGCACTCGGGAGGCAGAGGTCGGTGGATCTCTGTGAACTCGAGGTCTATGGAGTGAGTTTCAGGACAGACAGAGCTACACAGAGAAACCCTGTCTCAAAAAAATTTTTTGATGACATAGTCATTCCGGGCTAGCCCAAACTATAATAAATAGCAAGAATATGTGTCAAAATAGAAGATAATTCACACAAGACCTGATGATGTGTCTTCTCGGCACATTTGCCCCAACCAGCCACTGAACATTGAAGACAGGGTGTGGGTCAGCAATAGAGTGCTTAGAATCTCCCAGTGAGAGGTGGGGGCGTGATTCAGTAGTAGAGCTTGTGTAGACTGAGAGAGAGAGAGGCAAAGTGGGAGGGAGGGAGAGTTGGCTTCGTGGGTCGTGAACTTGTCTAGAACACAGGAAGCCCTGGGTTCCCTCACCAGCATTGCATAGAATTGGCATGGTGGTGCACTTGGGAGGCTGATGCAGAAGGATCAAGAGTTCAAGGCCATCTTTAGCTACTAATGAGTTTGGGACCAGCGAAGGACCAATGTCTTAAAAGAAAAGCAAAAAGAAAAGGGTCAGGCTGGATTATAAAGTGTGTCACTCGACTTCCAGTCTCCTAGGGTGGAGGATGAGAGGTCTGGGTGCCTCTGACCTGGCCCTCTTCCCTCAGATGTGCAGCGGAGGAAGAGCCCAGTGTGTGGCTTTGTGACCCCTCTGCAGGGGTCTGAAGCAGATGAGCACCGGAAGCCTGAGGTAGCTGTTGATGGACTGCCCACCCCTCTGGTTATCCACCCTGAGGTTCCCTCCCGCGGTTGGGTGTGATATGGGATATGGGAGGACCGACCTCTTAGGGCATCACCCTGAGCCCTGACATCTGCCCTCCCCCAGGCTGTCGTCCTGGAGGGGAATTACTGGAAGAGGCGCATCGAGGTGGTGATGCGCGAATACCACAAGTGGAGAATCTACTACAAGAAGCGGGTCAGTGGGACTGGCAGGGGTAGAGCGTCCGCTTGGGGCTTAGAAGAGCCCTTGGAGGGGATCCCATGGTCCCACCCTAACCCATACCCTCGAACCACCCCTGTAAGTCTCAGCATGTAAGCCACAGGGTCTCCCCAGGGCCAGTTTCTCTCCCCGGTGGTGGAAAGGGGCGGGTCCTGGGGATGTGTGGAGGAAGGGGGCGTGGCTCAGTGGGGAAAAGGGATTCAGGGTCCAATTTTGTGTCCCCGCAGCTCCGTAAGTCCAGCAGGGAAGGGGATCTCCTGGCTCCCAAACAGGTGAGTGTTCAGTAACTTTAGCTGGGCACCAAGGAAGGGCATCTGGGAAGTTGGAAACTGGAAAATCGAAAATGGCTGCCTGGCTGACCAGGACAGAAAATGGGAGAGGTAAGTGGGTGTGAGAGGAATGGGCATGGCCTCCACGATGGTGCGGGTGATGACTTCAACTTTCTCTTCTTAGGAAGATTTGTTGTGAGACAGGAGGATTGTAGTGAGTTCCAGGCCAGCCTGAGTTAGATTATGAGTCCAGCGCCAGTGTAGGCTGCAGTGAGGACTCCTTGAGACAAGCAAACAAAACAAACAAACAAAAAGAAAGAAAAGAAAAGCAAGCAGATGGTGGGAGGCCCAAGGGAAAGGCATCCACAGGATGGAAGTTTCAGACAGAAGAAACCAGCAGACAGAAAGCCAGGCTAAGGCGGAGGCAGGAGGATTGCAAACTGAAGGTCAGTTCAGGAGCTCTGAAGCTAGCTTGGAGGCTGTCTTCAAGAACAAAAATAAAAACAACTGAAACTTGGCTTGTGCGTGCATACCAACAGTGCTGCTGCTAAGGAGGTAGAGGTGGTAAGGTAGGGAGTTTAAGGCTATCCTCTGCTACAAGAGAGTCCGGGCTAGCCTGGGCTACATGACACCCTGCCTCCAAAAATTAAAGCCAACAAGATGTGATGGTGCATGCTTTTAATCCCAGAGCTTGGGAGGCTGAGGCTGTTGGGTCTCTGTGGGTTCGCAGCTTGGGTTACATCATGAGCTCCAGGCCAACTAGGGCTATCTAGTGAGACTCTGTCTTTTTTTATTTGCTTTTCGAGACAAGGATTCTTTGTATAATAGCCTTGGCTGTCCTGGAACTCGCTCTGTAGACCAGGCTGTTCTTGAGCTCACAGAAATCCTCCTGTCTCTGCCTCCCAAGTGCTAGGATTAAAGCTGTGCCTCGACTGCCCGGCTGAGGCTCTATAAATAAATAAATAAATAAATAAATAAATAGCCAAACTACAGCTGAGAGAGCAGGAAGGGCTATTGGCTGGCCATCCTGGTCTGCTTCCTAGAGTTGTTAGGGGCCAATAGGATGACCTTGACCTTTCAGCCAGTAAGCCAGGCCCTCCAAGGTGCTGTCTTTTAGGGCTTTCCCTCCAGGGTGGGGAATCACCTCATCCTCAGACAGGGATAACATGGAGGAGCAGGGCAGTGACCTCTGTGTCCTGCCAGGTGGAAGGTGGGTGGCCGCCACCAGAGCGATGGTGCGAACAGCTCTTCTCCAGCGTGGTGCCCGTGCTGCTTGGAGGCTCCGAGGAGGAGCCCGGGGCTCGACAGCTTCTGGACCTCGACTGCTTCTTGTCCGATATATCCGACACACTCTTCACCATGACACAGCCCAGCCCCTCGTCCCTGCAGCTGCCCCCAGAAGATGGTGAGGAGAGAAAGGGGAAGGGGGAGAGGGGCTGAGCCGTCCTCCCCTGCCTGCCGCTTCCAACCTCACCATCTTCCCTTCAGCTTACGTTGGCAATGCTGACATGATCCAGCCAGACCTGACGCCACTGCAGCCCAGCCTGGATGACTTCATGGAGATATCAGGTGGGACAGGTCCTTCATCAGGAGTAAGGACAAACCCCGAAAGGGTTAGTCTAAGAAAAAAAAAAACCCTGGGAGACTATAAGGCTTTGTGTAGTGGGAGGATAAATGGTGTTGTAATTATGTGTGTGTGTATGTGCATGTGTGCTTATGTGTGTTCCCAAGAGCTTATGCCTACTAGGCAGGTGCTCTACCACTGAGCCACACCCAGCACCTCACTGGGGGATTCTAGGCAGGGGCTCTACCACTGAGCCACACCCCAGCCCCTCACTGGGGGATTCTAGGCAGGGGCTCTACCACTGAGCCACACCCCAGCCCCTCACTGGGGGATTCTAGGCAGGGGCTCTATTACAGATCCTTTATGGTCTAGCGTGGGAAAGTCCTTAGGTTTAATTTTGAGCACTTCATAAGCCACTGTGACAGACAAGAGAATTCCAAGCGTCAAATCTCTGAGTCTTTTTTTTTTCTTGAGAAGGGGTTTCTCAGTGTAGCCCTGGCTTTTCTGGAACTCACTATGTAGACGAGGCCTTGAACTCATGGAGATTTGCCCGCCTTTGCCTACTGAGTGCTGGAAGCAAAAGCGTGTGCCACTACATCTGGCTTAGAAGCATCAAATCTCTTAAAGTGGGGCTGGAGAATTGGCTCAGCAATTAAGAGAGAGCCCTGGCTGTTCTTCCAGAGGACCAGGTTCAATTCCCAGCAACAACATGGTGGCTCACAAACATCTGTAATGAGGTCTGGTGCCCTCTTCAGGCCTGCAGGCATACACACAGACAGAACACTGTATATGTAATAAATAAAAATACATCTCTTAAAGCATTTTAGACAGAGGTAAGTTTCTCAGGCTCCCCTTTTTTTTCCTAGGCTATTGAGTTACTGATGTGTTTCTAGAGATCCTATGAATGTCAGTATGAGCCCATGAGGACTAAACGTCTTTCTTCCTCTCTCCTGTCTCTGGTTTTTCTTTTGAAAAACAGACAGGTGTCTTAGGGTTTTATTGTCATGAAGAGACACCATGGCTATGGCAGCTCGTATAAAGTAAAGCATTTAATTCGGCTGACTTACAGTTCAGAGGTTTAGTCCATTGTCATCATGATGGACATGGCGGCATGTAGACAGACATGGTGCTGGAGCAGTAACTGAGAATTGTACATCTGCAGCCGGGCGGTGGTGGCGCACGCCTTTAATCCCATCACTGGGGGGGGGGCAGAGACAGGTGGATCTCTGTGAGTTCAAGACCAGCCTGGTCTACAGAGCTAGTTCCAGGACAGGCTCCAAAACCACAGAGAAACCCTGTCTTGAAAAACCAAAAAAAAAAAAAAAAAAAAGGAATTTCTACATCTGGATCTGCAGGCAGTAGGAAGAGACAGTGACACTGGACCTGGCTTAAACTTCTGAAACCTCAAAGCCCACACGCACCCAGTGATACACTTCCTCCCACAAGACCCGACCTACTCCAGCAAGGCCCACCTCCAGTAATGCCACTCCCTATGAGCCTACTGGGGCCATTTCATTCAAATGTCCACCCTAGTTTTCTTTCTGTTGTTGTAACAGATACTCTGTCAAAAAGCAGCTTAGGGAAGGAAAGGGTTTAGCTTCCCTTCTGGGAAGTCCATCCCTGAGGGAGGGCAGGGCAGGAACTCAAGCAGGAACCATGGAGGAACAAGGTGTGCTGCCAGGGTCCTCGTTGGGATGACTGTTGCTATCATGAAACACCATGACCAACAGCAGCTTGGGGAAGAAAGAGTTTATCTGGCTAAACTTCAGCATCACAGTCCATTGCTGAGGGAAGTCAAGACAGGAACCTGGAGGCAGGAGCTGATGTAGAGGCCATGAAGAGGTTGCTGTCTATTGTTGGTTCTTCATGACTTGTTCAGCCTGTTTTCTCACAGAAAGTTGGGACTCCAGCCACAGTGGCCTGGGCCCTCCCCTATCAACCACGAATTAAGAAAATGCCCTACAGGCTTGCCTACAGCCTGATCTTAAGGAAGCATTTTCTCAGTTGAGGCTCCCTCGAGTAGACATAAAGTGAACCAACACACTTTGATACCTCCTGTGTCAATTAACAATCAAGACAGCCTGATCTAAGCAGTCCCTCGGTTATGGTCCCTTCTCAGGTTACTTTAGTAAACCATCAAGTTGACAGATGAAGTTAACTAGGTTACAGGTCTTATGCAGTTCAGGCTGGCCTCAAACTTGCTGATGCCAAGGCTGCTCTGAACTCTGATCCTCCTGTCTCTCGCATCAGAAGACTAGAGTGTGTATTTATCACCATGCCCACAGTGTGTGCCCTCTCCTTCTTCTCTTCTCTCTCCATCCCCCATACCCCACTTACTTGAGATAGAATTTTACTAGGTAGCCCAGGATGACCTTGAACCCATGACCCTTCTGTCTCAGTCTTCTGAGTGCCTGGATTCCCGGTGTGAGTCACAAGGCCTGGTACAGCTTGCTCCCTGTTTCCAATGGGGTCTTCCTTCCCCACAGTACTGTACTTTTTTCTTTGCTGATTGTATTTCTTTCTTTCTTTTTTATTGTTGTTTGGTTTGTTTGTTTGTTTGTTTTTCAAGACAGGGTTTCTCTGTGTAGTCTTGGATGTCCTGAAACTCATTCTGTAGATCAGGCTAGCCTCGAACTCAAGAGATAGATCCTCCTACCTCTGCCTCCTGGTTGCTGGTGCCGTGTGCCACCATTGCCCGGGCCTGCCTGTATTTCTAGCTCACTGCTCCTTACAGCATGCATTTAGGAGCCTTCAAAGTCATGCTGGGGGGTCAGCTGGGGGTCAGGAAAATAACAGGGCTGAGCTGAAGAGCAGAGTCTCAGAGAGAAACTTCATTCAGTGACAAGTCCCCTTCCAAGCTCCTTCCTTACAGGGTCCTGGGCCTGTCATTCAAGAGGTGAGGCCAATCACATGGGTACCAGGGAATGAGGAACCACCCCTACCCCCACCCCCTGCCTTAGTCCTGGGAGGGTGGGGTCTGCCAGGGGCAGAAGTGTTGGTGGCAGTGCCCTGGAAGCCGACCTGCCCCCAAGGACAGCAGCTCTATCTTGTCCCACAGACCCCTACCACAGGTAGGAGCTCAGCTCTGCCCACCCAGCATCTGGGCAAAATGCAGAGGGGTTGGAGTTTGCAGTAACTTTTCAGTCAATGTCAGGTGGACGATGTTTGGGAGCGAGCATGGCTCTCCCAGAGCAGGTGGCTACAGTGACCCTCTGGAGCTGGCCCTGCTCAGGGAAAGCCTCGAGCCACCAAGGTTTCCATTCTGTCTCTGTTCTGGAAACCCCGTTGAAGGTGCAAAATTCTACAGAGGCGGGGGGGGGGGGGCGGGGGACAGGCAGGTGCAGGGACAGAGAGTGGTTGGTTAGTGTGGGGACCAGGCCCGGAAAGAACTGGGGCTTGATGGGAAGCTCTCTGGAGGCCACCTGGAACAGGTGTGAACAAGGGGAAGGTGGCTGTTTTGGCACGATGTGTTTGCCACTGGACAATGCTCTAATCTTGGACTTCGCGTGGCTCTTAGGGGATGGGGTGGAATTCTGGTGACCACTTTCTGGTCCCTCCATAGATCCCTTTGTAAAAAGTGGGGGCACAGGGAAATATAAAACCCCTTCTGATACTGGGAGAGATGTGAACATGGCAGGTGTGTCCTCAGTCACATCCAGACATCCAGGGACGAGGTAGACAGGTGCTTCCTGTCACCGCATACTGATACTCAGAACCTGTTTGGTTTTTCTGGCCAGGCAGAATCACCTAAGACAAACACCCACACATATACACACATGCCATGCACAACACATTTGCAAGCTCAAACACATATTTATACACACATATCACCACATACATACACACATGCACACACACATATAAAAGACTACCACACTCATACATGCTCATACACATGGACAAACACATAAGCATATATACATGTACACACATGGCAACATACATGCATGTATATATACTATAAACATATACACGCTTACACATATAGAAGCCTACATGCATGCATACATGCATATACACATGCACACAGCATACACATGTGTGTATATACATTCACATATATATGTATGTTCTCAGACATGTATGTACGTATATGCACACATATATACATATACGCTCTCAACATACATATATACACAAATACACATACCACATAGACATATACACACAAATATACATAACACATAGACACGCATATACCATATAGGCATATACATATGCACACCCTGACCCTATGACCTTCTTGAACTCACTTGGTCTTGAGAGGTGGCTTGTGTTAAAAGGTCTGACCAGCTCCTCCTGGCTTGGGATTCTGGAGGGAAAATGGGGGAGCACAGCTCACCAAACCCTGTGGGGAGCTACCATGCTCTGCTCTGACCGAGATCTTGGGCACAAAACACATGCTGGTCAGGGTCAGAGAAAGGTGCCCGGAAGGGAGCGGGTAGGCGGGTGTCGCCCCAGCCCGGGATGTGGTTAGGCTGTGAGCAGCCTGCTTCCCAAAACCAGAATAGCTCAGAACTTACACAACCCATACTCTAAACAATCTGGCTGCCTTGCCTGCCTCTCCTATAAACTTTTCAGGCTTCCTGGCTCCCTAGCACTCACACCCCAACTCTGAGCCCACTCTGTGTTCCCCAAATGTCAGCCTAGGCTCCGCTCTTACAGCCTCAACTTAAATGATCTTCCAACAAGTCTAACCTATGCCTGACCCACTGACCTCATGAACCTGCTCACCCTTGATTCATCCCTGACACACTGAGGCAACTCCCCTGTACCCCACCTTTTTCCTTCCCAGAACCTCTCTATGACCTCTTCTTTCTAGAATGCCAACAGTGCTAAAAAGAGGAGAGACACAGGGAGAGGAAGTGAGCCCAGACTGGGGCGCCATGGGTGGGCAGCTTCCTGGGGTCCCTGCTCCCTCCCTCCCAGAGCCCAGCATCTCTCCCAAGACCATCCTGCCAATCTCCTACTGGTCTCTGGTGCGGCTTCCCCTGAGTGTGACAGACATCATTTCACAGTCTCCCATGGAAACCTTCCACCTCTCCTGGTCCCTATCCCACCTCTGCCCCGCATGGGGACTGTATCAAAGACCTAGCCTGAGTCCTTAATATCATTTGCTCCCTTGTGCGTCCCAATTACAGATTTCTTCACCAATTACCGACCCCCGCAACCGCCCACATCCTCAAACTTCCTGGAGCCCCCCAGCTTTGGCCCCATGGCTGACTCCCTCTTCAGCAGTGGAATCCTGGGCCCAGAGATGCCACCTCCAGCCTCCGCTTCCTCCTCCTCGGGGATGACCCCTCTCTCAGGGACTACCCGCCTACAGGTGAGTGTACCCTGTTCTGTGCAGCCTTTCCAGGACGTCTGAGAGCTAGCTCTGGCTCTGTGTGGGGCCAGGAGGTAGCTAAACACTTTCTTGGGCAGCCAGAAAGAAGAGATCTTGGGAGAGCACAGCCCCCAGAGAAGACCCTACAAAGCAGAACTAGATGAATTGAGTGAGAGAATGGTAGAGGAAGGCAGAGGGCGTAAGAACCATAGAACAGGGCACAAGCCAGATGATTTGGGTTTTCTTGTCATTGTTTTTTGGCTTGGGTTTGGGTCGCAGGGTCCTGGATGGCCTTGAACTCACAGAGATCAGCCTGCCTCTGCTTCAAGAGTGCAGGGATTAAAGGTGTGCGCCACCCTGCTTGCCCCACATTCTGGGTCTGAGTGAATGAATGGGCAGGTGAAGGGCGAGCCAACTGGGATGGAGAGGCAGGAATGTGTGTGAGGAAGCAGGATGGGAGTGTGTGTGTGTTTAGGCAACTGTGAGTTGGTGTCTTGTTTCTAGAACTCCGATACCCATACCAGTCCAGAAGTCATTTCCCTGCAATTGTTAGCTGTCTCTTCTAGTTTCATTTCTGTTGCTGTGCTAAAATACCCCGAGGGAAAGCAAGTTAGGGGGAGAAAAGGGGTTTCTTTCAGCTAGGAGCCCCAGGTTACAGACCGTCAGTGTGGGACAGTCAAGGCAGGAACTTCCAACAGTCACACCACGTCTACAGTCAAGAGCAGAGAGAAGTGGCGGCAAGCGTGCTCACTTATGTTCGGCTCCGCTTCTTTACTCTGACACAGTTCAGAATCCCCTGCCTAGCGAATGACGCCTCCCACCATGGGCTCCATCTTTCCGTATCACCTGACTTAATGAAGATACTCCCCAATAGACACACCCACAGGCCAACCCGACGTGGCAGTCTCTCACTGAGACTCTTCCCAGGTGGTGCTAGGTTGTGTCACATCGACCATCAAGCCTAACCACCAGTGTCCTTTTCTCCTCTCAAGGAACATCTCACACGCTTTTGTAGTTGATTGTAAGAGGTTTGTCTCCTCCACTGGACAGACAGCTTCTTGCTGGAAGGGCTGTTTAGCCACCGCTGCATTCTCTGCACCTAGTGGTTTCCACACACACGGAAAGGGTTGCCCGGTGAATGAATGCATGAGAGTAAGAGAGACGTGTGTGGCAGTATATGGAAAGATCACTGTAGAAAATGGCGCCTGCGTGTGTGGGTAAGTGAATGTGAAGGAAATGGGCTGGCGAGTGGTCGGATGTTCACATAAAGAGTTTGGTAGATTGATTGAATGAACTAGCGGTGTCTGGGCTGGGGATACCTGGCTTTGCGAATGGATGGATGATTTGTTACGTTAGTGTTTAGTGAATGTGCGGGTGGTTGATGAATAGACAGATGGAGTACGAACGGGCTGATGGGAGAATTAAGAGAATGCAGGTGGTCAGATTTCTTGGTAAACGGCTGGCTACCTGTGGGCCGGAGCAGTAGTCAGTCTCATCACAGGGCTGCATCTAGGAAAACAACCCCACGGAAAGAGTGATTTTGCTTGTGATTTCAGAGGCTTGAGTCTGTCATGGGGAAGGAGGTGAGACAGAGCAGAGAAGCTAGGAAGCAACGACAGAGGTGGTGTGGGGAGGAAGAAAGCCTTCACTAGAGGCCTTCAATCCCCACCCCCACTTATTCCACCTGGGCTCCCAGACTGTGGGCTGGCATTCTTGGTGTGTCTCACCCCCATATCAGTTACTTTGTCCCTTGCTGTGGCATACTACCTGGCAAAAAGCAACATAAGGAAAGGTTTCTTTTTTTTTTTTTTTTTTTTTTTTTGTTTGTTTGGTTGGTTTTTTTTGTTTGTTTTTTTTCGAGACAGGGTTTCTCTGTGGCTTTGGAGCCTGTCCTGGAACTAGCTCTGTAGACCAGGCTGGTCTCGAACTCACAGAGATCCGCCTGCCTCTGCCTCCCGAGTGCTGGGATTAAAGGCGTGCGCCACCATGCCCAGCACAGAAGTTTTCTTCTGGGTCATGGCTTAAGGGATACAGTGGAGAGGGCACGACAGCAGCATGGCGAGACAGCTGATCGGACTGGGTCAGGGAGCGGAGAGGAGGATGCTGGGACCTGGCTTGCGTGCTTACTTCTATTTGATGATAATGATGATGGTGGTGGTGTGCGTGTGTGTGTGTGTGCACGCGTGCATATGTGTGTGCGTGTGTGTGTACAGGCATGATGTAGAGGGGTATACATGACATAGTATACATGTGGAGGTCAGAGACCAGCTTGAAGGTAACAATTTTCCTCTTGCACTGTAGCACCATGTGGGCCCCAGGGACTCAAGTCAAGGCTTGGAAGTAAGTGTTTTACCCACTGAGCCATCTTACCAGTCCCCCTACTTACTACTTTTTAATTTATTTTGTGTGTGTGTTCACAAGTGTGTGTGGTGGGTGCCCATAGGGACATCAGAGAGTAACTTTCAGGAGCTGGTTCTCTCTTTCCCCCATGTGAGTTCCTGGGATCAAACTCAACGCATCAAGCTTGGCAGCAAGGTGCTTTCAGTTCCTGAGACATCGTGCTGGCCCACTTTTTATTAAGTCTGGGATCCCATACCAGTGGAATGGTTCTACCCACACCCAGGAGTCTTCTCTCTCAATGGACCCTCCCTGGAAACATCCTCAGAGACATACCTGAGAGCTGTGTTTCACTGATGCACTGCCCATGTCTTAATGGAATCGAGTTGACCACGGAACTTAACCAGCACACCCCACCCTCTTTGTTTAGCCACTCTGGGAATGCCCTCCACAAACCACCAGTGTGCCTCACCAATCTCCTAGGCACTCCTCAGGTCTACCAATCCAGATTAGCCATCACATCTGGGGGTGGAATAGAGAGATGCGTGAGTTCATAGATGAGAGAATACATACGTAAATGGATGGATGAGTGGACAGGTGGGTAGATGGATAATACATAGATTGATGGGCAAGTTTGTGGGGTGAGCAGGTAGATAGGTGGTTGGATGGACGGATAGTTGGATAGATGGGTGGATGGTTGGATAGATGGGTGGGTGGATGGAAGGATGAATGGAAGGATGGATGGATGGATGGATAAATGAATGGATGGATGGATGGATAAATGAATGGATGGATGGATGGATGGATAAATGAATGGATGGATAAAGAATGAACAATGAGATTGGTGAATGAGTTAGTGTTTCGATGGATGAAGAGCGGATAACTGGAAGGAAGACTGGTAGATAATTGGCAAATAGATGGATAGGTAAATGAAGACTAGATTAATAGCTATATTGGATAAATTATCCGGTGGGTGAATGGATCACGAATTACCAGTAAGACTGATGTGCCATGCATACAATTTGTACTAGGCTACAGTTGTACATTAGATTATGATTTCCAGTATGTGCATGTGTGTGGATCAGTTCTCCTGTGTCCTCAGTACCCAGTCCAGGACATAGCCAGGACAGAGGTTTCCTGGTGGGTACAGACAGGTCCCTCCCCCGCTCTTGTGAGTATCATCCTGTCTCCCTTGTCCCTCATCTAGGCTCGGAACAGCTGCCCTGGACCCTTGGACCCCAGTACCTTTATGAGTTCTGACTTCCTTCTTCCCGAAGACCCAAAGACCAAGATCCCACCTACTCCTATGCCTCCTTCTCTCCTTCCATACCCCACCCCTGTCAAGGCACAGGGCTTAGAGCCCTGCACCCCAGCTCACTTCCCTACAATGGCTCCAGCTCCCACTTTGTTGCCAGAAGAGCCCCTCTTCTCCGCCAGGTTCCCCTTCACCACAGTCCCTCCTGCTCCAGGAATGCCTACTCTTCCTGCTCCTACCACTTTCGTTCCCACGCAGCCACAGCCTGGCCCTAGCCCTGGCCCCGCCCCTTTCCCTGTAGACCATCTGCCCCCTGGGTACCCAGAGCCTGCCTTTAGGCCTCACTTCACCATACCTCAGGATGTGCAGCCCAGATGCAAGCCCTCCACCCCGTCCCCAGGCAGCCGGAAAGCCAGCCCCCCTACCTTGGCCCCTACCACTGCCAGCCCCACCGCCACTGCCAGAGACAACAACCCCTGCCTTACACAGCTTCTCAGGGCAGGTGAGATGGGGGAGGCAGGTGGACAAGGTGCTGGGAGGGAGTGGGCAGGCTACTAGGGCAGAAGGTTAGGGTTCTAGGGTGAGCTTGGGGGGACAGAGAGAGGGTGGAATGAGGTTAGAGACTTGAGCTATATCTGATAGGGTGCGTGGGCTGCTGGGGAGCAAGACGGGGTCTTAATTGGTGATGGACTTAATTGGGCCAGTCTAGTGGTCCTCATAGTACTGCCTGTACCCAGCCAAGCCTGAGCAAGCACTGGAACCTCCAGCTGTGCCCAGCACCCTCCTCCGGCCCGCAGAGTCTCCGGTAAGATGGTGGGCACTGGGATGTAAGGGCCACTCTAGGGCCTTTACCCCAACTCTCTGCCCTTCTCCATCCCAGCAGGATACAGTCTCTGAATTCCCCCGTGCCCGTGCCTTCTTTCCCCCAATCCCGGCCCCTACACCACCTCAGCCACCTCCAGGCCCAGCCACATTGGCCCCTCCCAGGTCCCTGATTGTCCCCAAAGCAGAGCGGCTCTCACCCCCAGCACCCAGCGGTAAATAGGGGCTGGAGGGATTGTGGGTCTTAGAGGAAGGAGGGAGGGGAAAGATGAGGGGGGCTGTGACTGTGATCGGAATGACAGGGACAGGGCAAGGGGACCTTCTCTCTTGTGTGTCCGTCTGTCCTGGTCTGTCCCTGCCACAGGCAGTGAGCGGCGATTATCAGGGGATCTCAACTCCATACCACCCCTAGGGGCACTGAGTGTCCACCTATCTCCCCCTCAACCTATCCTAAACCGGGGTCGCATCGACAACAACAAGGTACGTACAGTCTCCTGACCGCCAAGATGCAACTGTTACCAATCCTACCCCCGGCTTCCCTTAGCCTCATCTCACCTTCTCCTTTCCAAGATGGAGAACCGGCGCATCACACACATCTCTGCCGAGCAGAAGAGGCGTTTCAATATCAAGCTAGGATTCGACACCCTCCACGGACTTGTGAGCACGCTCAGTGCCCAGCCCAGTCTCAAGGTGAGCCCCTAGCCAGAGATGCACATTCCCTTAGAGTCATGGAGCCCCTCCTTGGACCAACACCCAACACCAGATCCCAGGGCCTGCCAGCACAGAGGCCCACACTGGTGGCGCCCGCAGGTGAGCAAAGCAACAACACTGCAGAAGACTGCCGAATACATCCTGATGCTGCAGCAGGAACGGGCGGCCATGCAGGAGGAGGCGCAGCAGCTGCGGGACGAGATAGAGGAGCTCAATGCCGCCATCAAGTAAGCAGGGGTGAAGCTCAGCAGAACACCTGCCTAGAATCCCCCACTGAGGGGCTGGGGTATGGCTCAGTGGTAGAGCCCCTGCCTAGAGTCCCCAGTGAGGGGCTAGGCGTGACTCAGTGGTAGAGCACCTGCCTAGAATCCCCCAGTGAGGGGCTGGGGTGTGGCTCAGAGGTAGAGCCCCTGCCTAGAATGTCCCATTGAGGGGCTGGGGTGTAGCTCAGTGGTAGAGCCCCTGCCTAGAATCCCCCAGTGAGGGGTTGGGGTGTGGCTCAGTGGTAGAGCCCCTGCCTAGAATCCCCCAGTGAGGGACTAGAGATGTGGTTTGTGGTAGGGCACTTGCATAGCATCTGCAAGAACTGGGTTCCATCTCCAACACCTTAAAAAAACAAAACAAGGGGCTGGAGAGATGGCTCGGCAGTTAAGAGCACTGGCTGTTCTTCCAGAGGACCTGAGTTCAATTTCCAGCATCCACATGGCAGCTCATTACTGCCTGTAACTCTAGTTTCAGGGGATCAGACAACTTCACACAGACGTATATGTAGGACAAACACGAAGGCACAGGAAAATAAATAAATACATAATTAATTTAAAAAAAAACAAGGCTGCCTCAATAAATATCAATAAAAAACAAGGCTGGTTGTAGTGAGGTACACCTTTAATCTCAGCACTCGGGAGGCAGAGGCAGGCAGATATCTGTGAGTTCAAGGCCAACCTGGTCTACAAAGCTTCCAGGACAGCCGAGGCTATACAGAGAAAGCCTGTCTCAAAAAACAAACAAACAAGCAAAAAGTACTTAAGAGCTGAGGTAAAGGAGGTGCGTCCTCACACTCCCTGATTTTTTCCATCCATAGCTTGTGCCAGCAGCAGCTGCCAGCCACTGGGGTGCCCATTACACATCAGCGCTTTGACCAGATGCGTGACATGTTTGATGACTATGTCCGGACCCGCACACTGCACAACTGGAAGTTCTGGGTAGTATCCTTAACTTGGGCTGATGGCCTGAGGGTAATAGTGGTGGCTGCTGTTGCTACAGTCAGACCAGGCTGTGTATTAGACCACAGGCTGAGCTGTAGGACCCCAGGAAATGGGCTTTGGTTCTGCCCTCTGTTGTCAGGCCCTGGGATGGCAAGAATGCTTGTCAGAGCGAGGGAGAGCAGGGCGGGCCGGGGGTGGGGGTGGTAATGCAGTTGGGAGATGTCCCTGAAGGCAGTCTGGAAGTATCAAAGGTCCAAGTCATGCTAGGTCTAGAGAAGGCAGGGCATCCACTTTTTCCTGAATCCAGGGTTGAGTTGTGTTTGATTTCCCATACTAGAGATTGGACAGGGTTTTTTATTACTTTATTTTATTTTGGTTTTTTGAGACAGGGTTTCTCTGTAGCTTTGGAGCCTGTCCTGGAACTAGTTCTTGTAGACCAGGCTGGCCTCGAACTCACAGAGATCTGCCTGCCTCTGCCTCCTGAGTGCTGGGATTAAAGGCGTGCGCCACCACCGCCTGGCTAACTTTTTATTTTGAGACAAAGTTTCACTAAGTTGGCTAGGGTGTCCTGGAATCCACTCTGTAGACCAGGCTGGCCTCGAACTCACAGAGATCTGCCTGCCTCTGCCTCCTGAGTGCTGGGATTAAAGGCGTGCGCCACCACCGCCTGGCTAACTTTTTATTTTGAGACAAAGTTTCACTAAGTTGGCTAGGGTAGCCCTGAACGTGTGATCCTTCTGCCTCAGTCTTCTGAATGGCTGGAATTACAAGCCTGTGTCATCAGGTCAGTATTTTTGTTCTTGACTAAGCTTAGAGATGCGGGGTGGGCCAATACAGAATGAGGGCTCTGGAGGAACTAGGCAGAAGGATAGAGAGATGAATGATCAACCCTTGGCAGGGAGGGAGGGGGGCAGAGTGATTTCCCATAGCGTTCACGATTAGACAGTGACAGGCTTTTCTTGGCACTGGCTTGGGTCCAGTGTCATAGCTGTTTGTGAGGTGGTGGGGTGTTGTCTGGACCACTGGTGTGTTCCTTGACTCCAAGCCCAGTTCAGCATACTCATCCGGCCTTTGTTTGAGTCCTTCAATGGGATGGTGTCTACCACAAGCTTGCACAGCCTCCGCCAGACCTCACTGGCTTGGCTAGACCAGTACTGTTCTCTGCCTGCTCTCCGACCAAGTACGTGAGCCATCTTCCTGCCTACTAACATGTGAGACCTTGCATAGCACCTGCCTAGAATCCACCAATGAGGAGCCTGGAACATGGCTCAGTGTTAGAGCACCTGCCTAGAATCCCCCAGTGAGGGGCTGGGGACTTGGCTGAGCAGAAGAACACATACATCATCATGCACAAGACCCTGAGTTCAGTCTCCAGTATCTCTCTCTCTCTCTCTCTCTCTCTCTCTCTCTCTCTCTCTCTCTCTCTCTCTCACACACACACACACATACACACACTACACATACACACACTTGTGGGGCTTCAGAGCAGAGTTCAAGCCCAGCCTGCTTGGTTCCCAAGTCTTGTCTATCTTGAATACAGCTTAGGGTTTGAGGCCATTCCACCATATCACACCCTGGATGGCCCTTGAGTCTCTAAAATAGCTAAAGAAAGAGGTCCTGGGAACAGCCATCTGCTTAGCTAGCTGGTATTTCCCCCATGTTCTTGACTCCATCCCTAACTCCCCCTCTTCTTCCAGCCGTCCTGAATTCCCTTCGCCAGCTCAGCACATCGACCAGCATCCTGACCGATCCGAGCCGTGTGCCTGAACAAGCCACACGGGCAGTCACTGAGGGTACCCTGGGCAGACCATTCTAATCCTGGTGAAAGTTTCCACGTCCCAGGGCTAACTCGTGGGCACTCCCCTCTTGATCCTGGCTAACTGCTTCCCTGGGAGTCTAGCAGGTTCCAGGGTTTACACTTACCACCTCCTGTGGATGGAAAAGAACCCAGTTCCCATCCCTGCACTATACGAATGCTGTGCGTTCTGGTGACTCATACTCCATCTAATAACAGAGGACCCCAAAGGCATTAGCAGCTGTGACGCTGGGTCCTAAGCCAGCAACTCAGGGAGCTCCGAGGAGAGATGCGGTCAACCTGTGTCCTCATGACTCCCTGCTTTTGGACAAAGAGCATCACCCTTCCTTTGTTCCTGAGCAGGGAGGCAGAGCAGGAGATCCCCTCTCTTTGCCCCTGCACTGGCGACATGGGGAGCTGTAGGGTGGCTTCCTGGGTGGCCACTGAGATCTGATGCCAGAAGCCATCAGGGCATGGGGCGACCGGAGCAGGGTAGGCATCTTGCATGTATGTAGATGTGTGTGTGCGTATGTGGATTTTATAAAAAATATTCTTGAACAATAAAAGCAAAACTATCTGCAGGGGTGTTGGTGTGATGGCAGCACGTCTCACTGTGGGACACAGAGAACATGGAGCAGCCCCAGGCGGCTAACAGGGGCCCTGTGGGTCATAAACCACCTTTGAGGGCCTTTTCGTTTGCTTGGGTGCAGATGAAGTGGCCCATGCTTGTACATGCAGGCCAGAGGCTGATTTGGGTAACTTTCTCATTGCTCTCCACCTTCTTTTAAAATGTTTCAAAAAAGATTTTAGGGCTGGGCACAGTGATGCTTACCTTGAATCCCAGCACTTGGGAGGCAGAGGCAGGTGGATTTTTATGAGTGAGGAAAGCCTGGTTTATATAGTGAGTTCCAGCCCAGCCAGCCAGAGATAGATATTGAGACACGGTTTACACACACACACACACAAACATGCATACATACATACAGAGTTACATATATGTATCATATTTGGGGGGGATTTTTTTTTTTGAGGCAGGAATTCTCTCTCTGTTGTTGTCTTGGCTGTCCCGGGACTTGCTATGTAGACCAGGCTGGTTTCAAACTCATAAAGATTATCCTCCCTCTGCCTAAAATTTATTTGTTGTCAGTTTGTTTTTTGAGTCAGGGTTTCTCTGTAGCTTTGGAACCTGTCCAGGAACTTGGTCTGTAGACCGTAGTCCAGACTAGCCTCGAACTCACATAGATCTGCCTCTCTCTGCCTCCTGAGTGCTGGGATTAAAGGCATGTGCCACCACTGCCCGACCGCCTAAAAATATTTTACATTACCTTTATTTATGTGTGTGTACACACACACACACGCATGCCACTCCTTCCCTCATGCAAGATATGGGGCGCAAACTCAGGTCATCAACCCTGGCGGCAAGTGCCTCTACTAGCCGAGCCATCTCACCGGCCTCTCTGCCTTGTTCTTTGAGACAGAATCCTCCACTAGGCTGCCTGGCCAGTCAGCCCCTGAGACCTGCCTGTCTCTGCCGCCCCAGCAGTGGGGGAACCACGCCTGACTTTTTATATCCTTGGTTGTAAGTCTAGCCTCTAGTGGCTGAGCCATCCCTCCAGCCCCACTCCTGGCTACATGGGTGCTGCAGTTTTGAACTCAGGTCCTTGTGTTTATACGGTAAGCTCTTGACCTACTAAGGCAGCTCCCAGCCTTCCACCTTGGCTTTCATGAGTGATGGACGCTACTGGCATAAGACGAAACTCAAGTGAAGGTTTGGTTTTTTCCTTACTTTAGAAAAAGGTTTTTGTTTTTTTTAATTATGTGTGTCTGTGTGTATGCACGTGAGTGTGGGTGCCTGCAGCAGCCAGAAGAGGGCGTGGTGTCCCTGGAGCTGGAGTTACAGAGGTTGTGAACTGCCACATGTGAGTGCTGGGATCCAACTCAGGACCTCTGCCAGAGCAGGCCTGCTCTTAACAGCTGAGTTATCTCTCCAGCGAGCTCTCTCCTTGATACAGGGTCCATTTGTATATACTAGGCTGAGCTCAAGCCTCTTGCTAAGATTGCATGTGTGTGCCACCGTACGAGACAGAAGGAATGAGAATATAACCTAAATTGTCTTGTCTTCGTTTGGTATGGTGAGGCTGTGCCAAGAGGCCCAGATCTAGGGAAAACTTTTTTTTTAATTTCCTCTTTTTTGAGGCAGGATCTCATGTAGTCCAGTATGGTCTTCCTTTTCTTTTCTTTTTTTTTTTCTTTTTTGAGACAGGGTTTCTCTGAGCCCTAGCCATCCTGGAACTCACTTTGTAGACCAGGTTGGTGTCTAACTCTGAGATCCACCTGCCTCTGCTTTCCTAGTGCTGGGATTGTTGAAGCCATGTGTGGACCCCAGCATAGCCTAAATATGGTAAATAACTGGGCTTGGCCTTTAAGCCTGGTACTGCTTCTACTTTTTTAAATGTAGAGATTTCAGATGGGTGTCTCCGTCACTTGTTCTGGAGATTGAGAGGCTGGGAAGTCCAAGCAGAGGCAGGTGGCTCTTTGTAAGGGTCAGGCCAGCTTGATCTACATAGAGAGTTCCAAGTGAGCTACAGAGTGAGATCCTGGCTCAAAGAAAACAAAACAAACAAAACCAACCACATACACCCAAACTGGGGCTGTACCTCAGTGTAGAGAGTGTTTGCTTTGTGGGTCTGAAGCCCCAGCTTCATCCGCAACTGCTAATAAATAGATGAATAAATTTTTTAAAATGGTGTTGTGCTGGGCGGCAGTGGCACATGACTTTAATCCCAGCACTAGGGAGGCAGGCAGATCTCTGTGAGTTCGAGGCCATCCTGGTCTACAGAGTGAGTTCCAGGACAGCCAGAGCTGCTCTATAGAAACCCTCTCTTGAAAAACCAATTAAAAAAAAAAAGCATATACTGCTCTTGAGAATACCCAAGTCTGATTCCAGCACCCACATGGGGAGGTGCACACCTGCCTGTAACTCCAGAGGATCTGATGTCCTCTTTTGATCTCTGTAGGCACCTGGATAAACATGGCTCACACACACACACTCTATATGATCCATGCAAACCCCAATACTTGCGCTGTGGTGATTTGCATGAGAATGCCTGCCTCCAAAGGCTCATCTGTTGGCACACTTGGTCCTCAGTTGGTGGAACTGATTGGGAAGAATTAGGTGTGACCTCGCTGGAGGAGGTATGTCACTGGGGGTGGGCTTTGAGAACCTGCTCTGTTCCCGGTGTGTTCTCTCTCTGCCGCCTACTGACTGACAGATATGAACTCTCCCTGTTCCTGCCTTCGCTCTGCCATCTCGGAGACTCCAAGCCCAATCCAGTGCTTGTGCTTATACGTTGCCTTGGTCCTGGTGTTTTGACACAGCAATAAGAAAGTAACTAAGGCATGCTGGGCTCCACCTGTCTCGGCATCCGCCCCTGAAGAAGGTACAGGTGGCACTCTGTGTCCTCAACCCAACCCATAACCCACCCTACTGTCCTGAAACCTGCTTCGTTCCACCTGTCCTTCACACTGGGGTTGGCTTCAAACTGGGCCATGTACCCGTGATGGTAAGGGATGGCTCTAAAAAGCCTTCCTCCTTCCCTTGGTTAGAGAAAAATGGATCTTAGAGTGTGACCCACCAGAGGCTGCTGTTACTGGGTTCTCTCTCTTGCTTCCTTGTTGACTGAGTTGGTTACTTTTGCATCCCTGTGACCACAAGACCTGACAGAGATAGCTTGAGGAAAGACTGGTTTGTGCTCATGGTTTCAGATAATTGCAGTCCGTTGTGGGGAAGGAATAGCTCCGGACACGTAGCTGAGCTTGTTTACATCACGGCTGACCAGGAAGCAGAGAGGCTGGATCCAGAGCCACACTCTAACCATCAAACCTCTACCCATAGCAACCTCCTTCCATGAACCAGGCCCCATCTCTAAATGTTTCTTATAGAGCTGCTTAACCGGGTCCTAGCGTTTGTCTCCTAATCTAGAGATGAGACCTACAGGAAGATTAAATGAAGCAAGAAAGTTTCTGATGCCAGCAAGCCAACTCCACACGTTCTGGGGCTCGCTGCCAACTCCGACAAACTAAATCTTAGCTCCTGGACTGAAGTGATGGAGAAAGAGGACCAGCTCCCATCTCACCAATTGTATTCTGGCCTTGAGGAGAGTACCAGGGTCTGTGCCCCCCACCAACCCATGTATGTGTACACAAAATGAATGTAACTTTTTAAATGTTTCAATATATTAACAAATGCATGTAAAAGGCTTGGTGAATGAAATGTGTGTGCATGTGTGTGTGGTGTATGCACATGTTCATGTGGGTTTGTGCACGCTTGTATGTGTAGGTGTATGTAGAGGCAAGACGTTGGCATCAGGTGTCTTTCTTGGTCAACCTCTACTCCCTTCCCAGTGAGTTTTTATTAGTAGCTGTGCTGTGATCCTGGGTTCCAGGATAGGGACTGTCATGTATCCAGGTCTCTCTTTACTACCCGAGGAGAAGGACAGAGGACAGAGTAGAGGCAAGATGGAGCCAGGCCAGATCTTACGTCAGCAATTTCCGGTCTGGCTCTGGTTCGGAAGCGGCTGCCTGAAAGGGTAGTCTGGTAGTTGCTTAGAGCGAGCTTAATGTGACCCTTAGCAAAAATCTAGTTTATGTTTTGAAATTGGGTTTCTCGCCGATTAAAGATGCGCCACTACCACCCGGCTGAAAATGCTTCTTGAAAGTGAAACTTGAAGCTAGGTGGTATAATCCCAGCACTCAGGAGGCCAAGGCAGGCAGACCTCTGTGAGTTGGAGGCCAATCTGGTCTACAGAGTGACACAGAGAAACCTTGTCTCGAAAACCTAAAATAAATAGATAGATAGATAGATAGATAGATAGATAGATAGATAGATAGATAAAGCAAAACTTTCAAGCCAGGAGTAGTAATGAATGCTTGTGACCCCAGCACTGGTAAGGCTGAGGCAGGGTGGTCATGAGTTTGAGGCCAGCCTAGACTACCTAGGGAATCGAAAGCAAGTTTTTTCATACCGAGATCCTGTCTCAGAGAATCACACCAAACCAAATATCCTAGTTTGCCTCTCGGAAGCAACTTTGAGGGCAAAGGGTCTTTTGTGGCTTTTACTTCCATGCCCCAGTCCATCACTGAGGTGAGCCAA
Organism: Alexandromys fortis; assembly: GCF_014885135.2. NCBI lineage: Eukaryota > Metazoa > Chordata > Mammalia > Rodentia > Cricetidae > Alexandromys > Alexandromys fortis. The sequence goes on from NW_026068184.1 coordinate 157,296, forward strand.
AGCAGGAGCTGGGGTGTGGAGCTGAAGCCACCGAGGGATGCTACTTACTGCCTTGTTCAGCTATACAGCCCAGACCCAGGCGCACGGGATTGGAGCCACCCTCAGTGCCACCCCCAGACATCCATCAAGAAAATGCCCCACTGGCATGCCCACAGGGCAGTCTGATGGAGTCATTCCTCAACTGAGAATCATCCTCTTCCCAGGTGACTCGAGTTTGTGTCAAGTTGACAAAAATTAACCAGCATAACAAACAGAAACCCAGACAGCTTTCTCCGTAGATGGCAGAGAGGCCAGCACTCCCCACCCCACCGTCCTGAACTGAATTGATGCCAGTTCCCAGAAAAGGGCAAAAGGGAAGGAAATGAGCCCTCTCCCTTTGCTCTCTGACTGAACGTAGTTCCTCACCAAAGATAGCCAGTGTGTCTGTCTATATCTCTCTGCTTCTGTCTTTGCCTGTGCCCTTAAAGGATCAGGCAAGCTCAGCTGGAACTGTGAGGCCAGGCACATTAGTGGGGGCTGACTGGCCCATCTCGGAGTTTATAGACTTGCTATGGACTTGGGGACCAGGCAGTCCACAGCATATGCCAGTTCTAAGATTTTTTTTTCCAATGAAGCAGGTCTAATCCAAACGCTATCTTTCAGGATATGTCTATTTTTTGGTGAAATCTGAGTGTATCTGGCTCTGCTTTTGTGAGCGTCTGAAGGAACTGCCCATAGGGCTGCAGTGTCCATTGTTCTCTAGAGGCTACCTTTTTTTTTTTTAAAGATACACTTTATTTATTATGGCTAGTGTTCTGGCTGCACGTTTGCCTGCCAGAAGAGCGCATCAGATCTCATTACAGATGGTTGTGAGCCACCATGTGGTTGCTGGGAACGGAACTCAGGATCGCTGGAAGAGCAGTCACTGTTCTTAACCTCTGAGCCATCTCTCCAGTCTGGAAGCTCCCTTTTACAAATCATATTTACTCATTTGTGTGTTGAGGGGGCAGTGCATGCATACCACAGTGCTTGGGTGAGGTCAGAGGACAGCTTGTGGGAATTCTCTCCTGTCATCTGGGCCCTAGGACTCAGACTCAGGGTGTTAAGCTTGGTACGAGTGTTTTTATCTCCTGAGCCACCTTGGATGGCCTTGAACTCTGGACCCTTCTGCCTCTACCTCCTTAGTGCTGAGATTATAGGCCGGTGCTCTTATACCTGGACGTTTATTTTTCTTTCAGTGCCTTGTAAATCTTTAATTATTTTCCAATTCATTTTAGAACAATGTGCTTAATAGTGCATGTCTGTGTCCATGGAGCTTGGGAGGCTGAAGCAGAAGGATTGCTTCTTCTTCTTCTTCTTCTTCTTCTTCTTCTTCTTCTTCTTCTCCTCCTCCTCCTCCTCCTCCTCCTCCTCCTCCTCCTCCTCCTCCTTCTTCTTCTTCTTTTTGGTTTTTCGAGACAGGGTTTCTCTGTGGCTTTGGAGCCTGTCCTGGAACTAGCTCTTGTAGACCAGGCTGGTCTCGAACTCACAGAGATCAGCCTGCCTCTGCCTCCGGAGTACTGGTATTAAAGGCATGCACCACCATCCCCCGGCAAAGGATTGCTTCTTTAAGGACAGCCTGACCCACAAAGTGAGTTCCAGTCTAGCTAGGGTTACATGGTGACCCTGTCTCAACACACATCTTAAATTAAAACTAACCCCCAATACACACACACACACACACACACACACACACACACACACACACAACCCTCCTGCAATCCCACTACTCAGAAGGTTGAGGCAGGAGGGTTGCCTCAAGTTTAAGGGTTACAATATTGAAACCCTATTTTAGGAAACAATAAAAATCTTTTCGGGCTGAGACAAAGCTTTAGTGGGTAAAGCATTTGCTTTGTATGGGGATTGGAGTTGGGCTGCCAGAAACCAACCTCAACACAGCATGGGTGTGTCATGTCAGCCTGCTTGTAATCGCAGCACATGGGAGGGAGAGAAAGACAATCCTTGGAGAAAATTGGTTAGCCAGAATAGCAGAAATTGTACTCTACAGATTTACCCTGCTCCTGCACTCAGTGGAGAACAATCATGGAAACCAACTACATCAACATCTGGCCTTCACACACAGGCATGCACATAGCCAGTGTGGTGTAAACCTTTAATCCCAGCACTTGGACATCAGAGGCAGGCTGATTTCTGTGAATTCGAGGCCAGACTGTTCTAGGACAAGAGCAAGTTCTAGAACAGGTTCCAAAGCTACACAGAGAAACCCTGTCTCAAAAAAACAAACCAAACAATGAATGCTCACACATTTAAACACATCTGTCACACTCATATGTCATACACACGTACATAGATGATGGAGGAGGGTCATCTTTCTATCTGTTGTTTCATTGGTTAAGTAATAAAGAAACTGCTTGGTCTCTGATAGGACAGAAAATTAGGTAGGCAAAGTAGACAGAACAGAATGCTGGGAGAAAAAAGCTTAGTAGAGGAGTCACCATGATTCTTCCACTCCAGACAGACATAGGTTAAGATCTTTCCTGGTAAGCCACCTCGTGGGCTACACAGATTATTAGAAATGGGTTAGATCAATATGTAAGAGCTAGCCAATAAGAGGCTGGAACTAATGGGCCAGGCAGTGTTTAAAAGAATACAGTTTCCGTGTAATTATTTCAGGTATAAAGCTAGCCATGCGGGCGGCTGGGAGCTCGGGTGCCAGGAACGTAGCCCGCCACCCTTATTACAACACATAGGCAAAAAAAAAAAAAAAAA
>NW_026068184.1:161513-222067 GCF_014885135.2 Alexandromys fortis
GGCTCAGTGATTAAGAGCACTGGCTGCTCTTCCAAAGGTCCTGAGTTCAATTCCCAGCAACCACATGGTGGCTCACACCCATCTGTGATGAGGTCTGGTGCCCTCTTCTGGCTTTCAGGCATACAGACAGAATATTGTATACATACTAAATTAAAAAAAAAAAAAAAAGAATACAGTGTCCGTGTAATTATTTCGGGGCATAAGCTAGCAGGCGGCTGGGGTGCTGGGGATGCAGCCCCGCAGCTCATATTACAACATTTGGGCCTGTACAAGCTAGGCAAGTGCTCTACCATTAAGCTTATAGCCCTGTCTTGCTTTCTTAACTTCAGTATTAGTACAAAATATTCCATGCATGGATTTTGCTCTGTGCCTTCCTATGATAATAACCAGCATGCTGGAATGAAGTCAGACTCAAGGGTCTCCAGATATTTCCGACCTTACTAGCTGTTTGTTTTTCTAATGTTCTCGCCTTTGCCTCTCCACAACACCCTCGCTGATCAGGTCTTTGCGGGGCTGTCCCACACCAACGGTAGGGGCCTTTCTCTTCCCCAGCAGCAGCACAGGTAGGTAAAGTGGGAATAAGAACCTCTGCCCTGTTCCTTGGAAGGATCCAGTGTGGTAATGCTTTTAAAAAAACTTTTAATAAACGATCAAGAGGTGAGAGCATGAACGACGGAGTCCGGAGCCCGAACACACCTGGGAAACACAGCTTCCATCAAATCAGTTCTTAATCGTCACGCCCCGCCCCTCAAAAACAGTCCAATATAGAAAAACCAAAAAAAGAAAAAACCCAGTCCAATAGCCAGACCTCGCCAAGTCAATCTCTAAGTCCCGCCCCTCAGATCACTTATCCGGAAGACCCCACCCCTCGGAGCACGTGAAGCAAGTCACTCAAACAGGCGAGGTCCCGCCCCCCCGGACACACCAGCAGCTAAGCCCCGCCCCGCAAGGCGAACCAACGGTCCGGTCGTACACCCCGTTATACTCAAACCAATTCTTATTCCCCCAAGCACTAAAACGGTCAAGACCGGCTCCTTAAGACGCTTCAAAGGCTAAACTCCACCCTACAGTGTATGCACTCAGGCCCGGTCCGGTCAGTCGGGAGCGCGCCAACGGAAAGGCCCCGCCTCTGGGGAAACTCAAACGACCAGGCTCCGCCCCATAGAACACTAACGGCCGGGCCCAGCCCCACGAGCCGCGCGCAACCGCCCCGGCTCCGCCCAGCAGAGCGCTCCAACCGCCCGGCCCCGCCTCCCGGAACCAAGCTCCGCCCTACAGAGCGCTCCAACCGCCCGGCCCCGCCCACGAAACCGGGTAACGACCGGGCCCCGCCCTTGCGCCCTCAGGCGACCAAGCTCCGCCCTGCAGAGCGCGCCAACCGCCAGGTCCCTTCTCATAGGACCCTGTGACGGCTAGGCCCCGCCTCCCGAGGCTCGCTTAGGACCAGGCCACGCCCCCAAAGCGCAACCCCGGCCGGTCCCGCCCCTCGAGGCGCGCCAACTGTCCTCCCCCGCCCCTCGTGCGCCGAGACGTGAGGACGCCGGCGTGGTAGGCTGAGGTGGCAGTAGTTCTGCGGCCATGGATCTGCCGCAGATGCCGGAGCTGATGGGGCTGTCCCTGCTGGTGGGGCTCCTGGCCCTAGTGGCCACGGCGGCGGTGGCCCGGGGCTGGCTGCGGACCGAGGAGGACAAGGCCAGCCCTCCCGTCCGTAAGTAGATTGAACCGGATAGCGGGAGCTCGGTGGGGACTTTGCTCCCAGCCGCCTCGTGGTCCGACCTTAGTTTCCCCAGTCGTGAGATGCCCGTGCAGATATCGGGTTGCACGTTGGAGGTTGGTTACACCTCAGGGGCAGGACTCTGGACCCCGAGTGCTACGCTCCTAGGTTGTAGGTAACTTTTCCTGTGACACCCTCCGCCACACACCTTCCCCGTCCCCGGGTCGGCTCCGAAGACTCAGTTAACTCCCGAAGTTTGCTGTGTGTTCACTTTCTTGGAAAATGGGGGTCATTTGGAAATCGCAATGGCCAACTCTGCCTGGCGGGAGCGTTCACGGAGCTCCTCTTGCCTATTGATGAGCTTCGGGGTCTTTTGTATTCCTTTAATAAATGAGAAGCATGCAAAAGCGCACGTCTACACTGTGGGTCTGAAAATGCAAGCGAATTATACAGGGTACTAAATTCACAGAGTCCATACTAGAAAGGGAACGAGAACGGGGATATGAATGGTTTTGCTTTATTTTATTTATTTATTTTACTCTTTGAGGGGGATGAAAGTTGAGGATCCTGGAACTCCTCATTGAGGGTAGGGAGCCCATCGCGGTGGGTTTGTTTGTTTATTTTGAGACAGATATTCACTATAGACCAGCCTGGCTTTAAATTCTCAGATTCTCCTGCCTCCGTCTCTCTGGCGCACTGGGATGTACAGGTCTGTGCCCCCTATTCCTAGCTTTGTTGGCTTCTGGGTATGTGAAACCCCAGGTCTCATGCCAGTTGCTGTACCCCTGAGCTACACCCGCCCCAGTGTAAACTTTTGCTAGGGAGGCCAGAGAAGAAAGTTCTGCCAGTGCCAAAATTCAAGAAGGCAGACTCCAAAACTGTGGACATGGCTCGGCCTTAGGCCTAGAATCCTCCCCAGTGAGGGGCCAGCAGCAGAGTTCAGTGGTAGAGGTCTTTCCTGAGGTACCTAAGGCCCTGAGTTTTATCCCGGAACTGAAAGAATAAAAGAACAGCATCTGGTGTGGCTCCAAAGGTCAGCACGGATAACTTAGAGGCAGATTGTATGTAGCAAGTCCAGTAGGCTTTGTTCCTGTAAGAATTAGGGGGTACCTACTGACACCCAGCACATCAGCTTTATATGTCACCCAGTTCTCCAAGCTTATTGTGTGTTCCCGTGCCGGTGTGGAGATTGGAAGACAGCTTTTAGGAGTCAGTGACCTTCTACCATGTAGATTTGCACTGAGATGGTCAGGGTTATTGGTTTAGCGACTAAACCATCTCTCCAGCCCAGCTCTGCCTTGAGCTTTGTTTCTGTCAGATAAACTGATGGTTGATATAATTATAGGGTAACACTATGTAGCCCAGGCTAGTCTGCAGTCCTTGCAATTCTCCTGCCTCACACATGAGTACTGGGATTACTAGTGTATGACACTGTAAGTGATTTCTCAAGTTTCTCATCAATGTAGGAGTGCTTTTGGCTTGTATCTTGGTTATACTATCTCATTCAGTTCTCAACCTTTGCTTTGTTTTGTTTTTTGACAAACGGAAGTCCAGGTTGACTTTGAACTCCTAATCTTCCTGCCTCCACCTTCTGAGTGCTAGAATTACAGAATACACCCCCAAACCTGGTTTCAATATTTTATTTATTTATTTATTATGTATACAATAGTCTGTATGTATGTTTGCAGGCCAGAAGAGGGCACCAGATCTCATTACAGATGGTTGTTTTTTTTGTTTTTTGTTTTTTTTTTTTGTTTTTTGTTTTTTGGTTTTTCAAGACAGGGTTTCTCTGTGGCTTTGGAGCCTGTCCTGGAACTAGCTCTGTAGACCAGGCTGGTCTCGAACTCACAGAGATCTGCCTGCCTCTGCCTCCCGAGTGCTGCTGGGATTAAAGGTGTGCCATGTGGTTGCTGGGAATTGAACTCAGGACCTCTGGAAGTGCTCTTAACCTCTGAGCCATCTCTCCAGCCCCGGTTTCAATATCTTTTTAAGGAAACCAAGACTTGAAGCAATTAAATAACTTACCCAAGACCAGGTCCTTCAAGTTCCCTTGTTTGTAGTATTCCCTATGTTGGGATGTGTGGCTAGAATCCACCCAGCTGTGTCAGCTCAGAGAGGTGCTGTGCAGATTGAGCAAGCAGCCTCTGCAAGATCACTCTAAGGCCTGGGGATGTAGAATATGAACCCTTAGCATGCATGGGACTGTAGTTTCAGTCCTCAGTGTGAAAAAAAGATCACTCAGTGATAAAGACTTAATCCAACTCAAATCTGATTTCTAAATCTTTTTTCAAAAAAAAGCTTAAACATTTTTAAAGATTATGTGTATATGTCTTTGGTTTGTCCATGTTTGTGCAGGTGTCTTTGGAGACCAAAGGTACCACATCCTCTGGAATGAGAGTTCTAGTTGGTTGTGAGCCACCTGATGTGAGTATCAGGAGCCACACTGGATCTTCGAAAGAGCAATATATGCTTTTAACCACCAAGGCATCTCTCCGGCCCCATTTGTTGTTTGTTTGAACTTGAGGCTTTGCATATGCTTGGAAAGCCCTCTACCATTAAGTTATATCCCTAGCCCCCACCCCCCTTTTTAATGAACATGGGTGTGACGGTGGATGTACAAACATGTTGTGAACATGGAGATCAAAGAACAGCCTTGTGTATCATTAGGAACACTGATTACTTCCATTGAGACAGGGTCTCATATTGACTTGGAGCTCATAAGTAGGTCCGGCTGGTTTGCCAGAGAGTCCCAGTACAAATATATGCCACCATAATTGGCTTTTTTTTTTTTCTCCACATATCGCTATCACTTTCTCTCCTCAAGGACAAAGTCCTTATGTCTTGGTGCTCTACCCAGAGCCTAGGTAGTCCTAGGTACTCAGTAGGTACTTGTGTGTGAACACATGGGTAAATGACAGGACCCTTCCTTCTAGGCCAGAAAGCAAATGAATCCAAGAAGTCAGGATCCAAGAAGCAGAAACAGAATCAGCGGGTTCGCAAGGAGAAGCCTCAGCAACATACCTTCACCCACCGCCTTCTGGCTGCAGCATTAAAGGTACTTGGTAGTCCTGGGTACTGAACTTCTGCAGTATATACACATGAAGACCCACACCCCAGACTTTGCCCTTTGTATTAATCTGCATATTACATACACTTCTAACTCTTACCAAGAGAGTAGGCATACCCCGTTCCGGCCCTTTGGCTTTTTTTCCTCCCCTGTAGTACTGAGGAATGAATCCAGGGCCTTGTGCATGTTAGACCACTCTCTACCATCGAGTTACACCTCCAGTCCTTGATTGGCAGAGTCTACCTAAGTGCTCTGCAGCTGAGCATCTTACTGGGGAGTCTAGGCAGCCACTCTACTTTCTATTTATGTTTTTCTACTTTGAAATTTGAGATCGTTTCACCAAATTGCTTGGGCTAGCTTCAGACTTTCTCTGTAACCCAGGCAGACCTTGAACTTGAGATCCTACTGCTTCAGCCTTTCAAGTAGCTGGGATTATAGAACTGAACTACCAGGACTAACTATCTTATCCTGTTCTCTCCTCAGCTTCTTGGGCCACAGAGTTACAGCTCTAGGTTCAGCCTCCCAATGCACTGGAGAGTATCTCATTTATACTTCCTATATTCTTTTCCCTAGAGCCATAGTGGGAATATATCTTGCATGGACTTCAGTAGTAATGGCAAGTATCTGGCCACCTGTGCGGATGACCGCACTGTCCGAATCTGGAGCACCAAAGATTTCCTTCAGCGGGAACACCGCAGCATGAGAGCCAATGTGGAGCTGGACCATGCCACCTTGGTGCGCTTCAGCCCAGACTGCAGGTGGGACAGGGCAGAGCCTAAGGCTTGCCTGCAAAAGCCCAGCTCCTGGCTTTGGCCTTCCCAAGTTCAGTTGGGGGTTAGTGAGGAGGGACCAAGAGTCTATCTTGGGATGACATAAAGAGAGCATCCATACAGTATGGGCTCTGACCCCTCGGAGGTTCTCCTCTACAAGAAGAAGCAGAGAAGGGATGATTGATCCTACAATGGATGTTCCCAAATCTAGCTCTACCATGAATTTTGGAAGCTCTTATGACTTATAGGCTCTAGAAATGAAAGGAACCAAAGAATGAGGATCCTTTCTTTTCTTTTGTAGTGTAGGCACTGAACTCCGGGAATCACATAAGCTGGCAAGGCCTTACCACTGAGCTACACCCTCAGTCTTTCTTGCTTTGTGTTTTAGTTTGTTGGTTGTTTTGAGATAGGACACAGAGACTTGCTATGTTGTTTTCACTGTGTAAAGCAGCTTGTCCTTGACCTTGTGATCCTTCTGCTTTAGTCTCCCCAGTGCTGGGATTCAGTGTGGCCTTGTGTGCCTTTGTTCAGGGAAATACAAGCAAATGTTTACCATAGAGACAGCATCAGCAACAGACCAAAGAGTGATTATACCATGTGTATGTTGGTGAACCAGTGAGGTTATTGGGGTTGCTTACAGGAGTATAGAAAGGATGCATAAAAGAACATGGACAGGCCTGGCGGTGGTGGTGGTGCCCGCCTTTAACCCCAGCACTCGGAAGATAGAAGCAGGTGGATCTCAGAGTTCGAGGCCAATCTGGTCTACAGAGCAAGTTCCAGGATAGCCAAGGCTATACAGAGAAGCCCTGTCTCAAAAAAAATAAACAAAAACATGGACAACTCTTTGGGAGCTGAATCATAAAAAGCCCACCCCTGCGTAGGTAATGACTCACAAAAGTTGTATTCATTCTTGGAGCTGTGTGTTGGACTTTAAGGCAGTTCCAACAGACAGTCTTCTCTTCCTAGTACTTGTTTGCTATTTCTATAACCTTGAAGGAGGATTTTATGAGTCTTGGAACTTTCAGGGCTTCCTGCTCCTTATTTAAGTCTCAAAGCTCCCATCTACGAAGGGTATTATTTTTTATGTTTTAGTGCTAAGAAGCAAACCCAGTGCCTACCACTGAGATATATCTCTGAATTGTTCTGTTTTGCTCTTGTGTGTGTGTGGGCCAGCCGACAGCAGAAGTTGGGGTGTTTTTTGTTGTTGTTGTTTTTTCCTACTGTATGGGTTCCTGTGTATTGAACTCAAGTCACATCAGTTTTGCCAAGCAAGTGCTTTTTAACCTGCTGAACCATCTCATTGGTACTCTGAATAGCGCTTATGAGATTTTGAGGGACTGGAGTTAAGTTCAGGGGTTAAGAGCGCTGGCTGCTCTAACATAGGATGCGAATTCAATTTCCAGCACCCACATGTCCGCTCACAGTTGTCTGTAACTCCAGTCTGAGGGGAGCCAGTGCCCTCTTCTGGCTTCTAAGGGCACCAGGCATGTGGTATATAAACATTAAGAAAATTTTAAAGTTAAAAAAAAATTTTGAACCAAGGAATATAAAATAGGGCGAGAGGCACAATCTTGATCCTCCCCATCTAGAACATGTAGACCTCTTTACAGGTGAAGAAATGACCTCTTTTTTTGCTCTCTAGAGCCTTCATTGTTTGGTTAGCCAATGGGGACACCCTCCGTGTCTTTAAGATGACGAAACGAGAAGATGGGAGCTTTACCTTCACAGCCACCCCAGAGGACTTCCCTAAAAAGCACAAGGCGCCTGTTGTCAACATTGGCATTGCTGACACAGGTAGGGAAGTCAGTGGATGGAGCACTTACAGCATGAGAAGGTGCCGAGTCATAACTTGCTCTTTGTTTTGTTTTAAGATTTATTTATTTTTACTTTATGTATTAGGTGTTTTACCTGAATGTATGTCTGAGCACCACTTGCATGCAGTGCTCACAGAGGCCAGAAGAGGGCATGGTGTTCTCTGGGACTTGAGTTACAGCCAAGTGTGAGCTGCCATATGAGTGCTGGGGATTGAATACACATCCTCTGGAAGAGCAGCCAGTGTTCTTAACTGCAGAGTCATCAACACGTGGGAGTTGAACTTGGTTCATCAGACTTGGTGACAAGTACCTCCACTCACTAGACCAATTTGCCAGCTTTCTAAGTTGTATTTGTTGAATGAGTTGATACTGCCTGAGTTTTGCCTGGTGTCCTTGTGACCATGGAAGTCTGGCCCTTTGCTTTTCTAGAATTCACAAGCTATACAGTAAGAGCCATGCTTCTTGGAGCAGTGCCTCATTGTTTCCTTGGGAAGTAACCGTTCTTTTTGTCATGGCCCCAGCCTCACAACTTTCCTCTCCTCGTCAGGGAAGTTCATCATGACAGCCTCCAGTGATACGACCATCCTCATCTGGAATCTGAAAGGTCAGGTGCTGTCCACAATCAACACCAACCAGATGAACAACACTCACGCTGTTATCTCCCCATGTAGCAGGTAAGGAGGAAGAGAATAGCTACAGAGCAGAAGCAGTTTTGAGGAGTGGGTAGGGGACTCCTGGATATCATTCGAAACAGTGGAAGGATTTCCCATGGGGCTCCATAGTCCTTAGTGTCTGTTTCTTCGCTTATGGTGTGTTTATTTTTGCAGTACTAACGAGAGTACATGTTAGGCAAATACTCAACCACTATACAACATCAGAAGCCCCTCCCTCACCTATGGGCTTCATTTTACTTGTTTTGTTTTTGAGCCTGGGGCTCTCTATATATCCCTGGCTAGCCTGAAACTCATTATGTAGATCAGCTGGCCTGAAACTCAATAATATCAGCCTACCTCTGCTTCCAGAGAGCTTGGATTAAAAGTGTGTGCCACCATGCCAGGCCTTTTTAAAATCTTTGTTTGGTTTTTGAAACAGGGTCCTTTTATGTAGTCCTGGCTGTCCTAGAACTAACTGTGTAGATCATGCTGGCCTTAGACTCACAGAGAGATCCAGCTGCCTCTGTCTCCCAAGTGCTGGGATTAAAGTTGTGCACAGCCACCACCCAGAGTTTTACTTTGTTTGTTTTCTCTTAGAGTTTTGTTGTAGAGTCCTGGCTGGCCTAGAACTAGCTATGTAGACCAGATTGGCTTTGAACTTGTGATAGATACTCTTGCATCTGACTGCTTAGTACTGGAATTATAGACATGTACTACAATATCTGGTTCTCTTTGTTCTTTTCTTTTTTGTTTATGGTTGTTTGGTTTTATTTATTCTGAGACAGGCTTTCTGTGAGTAGCCTTCAACAGCCTGGAACTCACTCTATAAACCAGGGTAGTCTCAAACTCATAAAAGATCCACCTGTTCTTGCCTTTTGAGCATTGGAATTTAAAAAAATGCATAATACCCGGTGTTATTATATTAATTTTAATGTCAGTTTGAGATAAGATCCTGCTAAGTTATCCATACTGCCTTCCTATTTACTCTGTTAGACCAGGAAGGCCTTAAACTTGATCCTTCTGCCTCAGCTTCCAGACTAGCTGGGATTGAAGGGGTATACCTCCATGCCTGACACTTGAACACTTTAAAAAGATTCCTTAGGCTGGAACTGGAGCTGTAGATCGCTTACCTTGTATTTATGAGACCCTACATCCATGCTTAGCATCATCAAAAGGTACTGTTTCTCAGGAAAGAGCGCTAAGATTTGTTAGAAACAAGGTATTTTAACATTTGAGTTTTAAGAGTGTGGGTTATGTGACAGGTTTGTGGGTTCATGTGGCTTCACCCCAGATGTCAAGGTCTGGGAGGTCTGCTTTGGGAAGAAAGGGGAGTTCCAGGAGGTGCTGCGAGCCTTTGAACTGAAGGGCCACTCTGCATCCGTTCATTCTTTCGCTTTCTCCAACGACTCTCGGAGGTGAGTTTATCAGTGCCTTTTCTTTCCTTCTAGTTGTTTGGTCTTATTTAGTGCAGATAGCCAAGGCTGGCCTTGGAGTCCTGATCCACCTGCCTCTCTTTTAAGTATTGAGACATAGGTGTGTATATTACCTTGCCTGGCATTTTCTTATTGTTTTGTTCTGTTTGTGTTTTTTTGAGACACAGTCTCACCTTGGTAGCCCAGGCTGGCCTTGAACTCAGATTGATCCTCCTGCCTTGCCTCAGCCCCCAGTGCTGGGGTTATAGGTGTGAACAGGCAAGCTAGGCTTAGCAGTGGACCTGAGCTGCAGGTCTGAAAAGGGTGGAGGACTTGATTCTCTGCAGAATGTAGACTTGGCTTCCTAGTTGTAGCTTCTTGGGCTGCTCCAGCACCTTTCCAAGCTGGGGTTTTTGAGGCTCTAGCTGTGATTTCCCGCATTGCAGGATGGCCTCTGTCTCCAAGGATGGCACATGGAAGCTGTGGGACACAGATGTGGAATACAAGAAGCAGCAGGACCCCTACTTGCTAAGGACAGGCCGCTTTGAAGAGGCGTGTACCATGCCTTGCCGCCTGGCTCTCTCCCCTGACACCCATGTCCTGGCCTTGGCCTCTGGCACCAGTATTCATCTCTTCAACACGAGGCGTGGGGAGAAGGAGGAGTGCTTCGAGAGTGTCCACGGGGAATGTATTGCTGACTTGACTTTTGACATCACTGGCCGCTTCCTGGCCTCCTGTGGGGACCGTGCAGTGCGGCTCTTCCACAACACCCCTGGCCACCGGGCTGTGGTGGAGGAGATGCAGGGCCTTCTGAAGCGGGCAACCAGTGAGAGCACCCGCCAGAGGCTGCAGCAACAGCTGACCCAGGCCCAGGAGGCCCTAAAGAGCCTGGGTGCCCTGAAGAAGTGACTCTGGCTCTGGATGGGTCTGACTGCCTGCCACAATGGTTGCTACTCTATTCCCAGCTGTCCCTGGGGTAGAGACCTGGAGGAACCTCCCAGTTTTCTTCCTGTTGGCCTCCACTTTTTCCCATTGAAGCTATTCTTGCATACTTAGATCGCTCTCTCTCTCTTCTTGTTTGACTCCTCCCATAATGAAAGGTGCTGTTTTCTCACAACCCAAGGGTGGAGTCTATCTTCACCCAGCACTGAGAAGAGGGGTAGAAAGAAGAGAGACAGAAAAAGCAAAGCCTTTGACTGTGTGGCAAAAGACCCTGACACCCAAAGAAGTTTGTGAGTGAGTGTCAAGGTAAAACCTGAGGGACACCAGAGAGTAAGGTACAGAATGTGTTTTATAATGCTGCCAGATGAGTCTCCACCTGGACCAGGCTCCTGTTACCAGCAAGAAATAATTAAAGGATGGTCTTTGTGTTTGTGTTGGTCTATAAACTAGACATTCAACAGGCAAAGGCAGGGAGATCAGGAGTTCAAGTCCTGCTTGGACTACATAGTGAATTCCAGGACTTCCTGGGCTCCATGTGGAGAAAGACCTTGACTAGAGATTTTTTTTTGCTCCAGGCTTCAGTTTTCTTATTTGTAAAATGGGGAACGATACTCTCTGTGGCCTTCTTCAAAAGATGTTGTAAGGCTAAGAGCATTCCAAAGCTTCCACACATGTAGCATAACAGTGTTGTCCAACATCATTAACTGTCAGGTAAACTTTGGACTCAAATTGTGGTCTGCAACCCAATCAGAAGGAAACACAGCCCTTGGGAGGGCCAGTCTTCTGAAACTAGGCTTGCTCATTCATCTTGGATGCATACGGTGGTTTGGTTCGTGTGCCTTGAGAAGTAATGCAATCTTAGCATGGCAACTCCTCTATTGGAGACCTCTTGGCTTCATCACTTCAATGTCTGCTTCATGGGAACAGCTAGTGATGCTGGCTAACACAGACAAGACTGGGCCTGCTGCCAAAGATAAAACTTAGTGGGAAGAACGAACCTACAGGCTGGTATCTGTGAAGTGCTGTTTGTTCAGTCACAGCTGCAGGGGATGTAGGCATGGGGCTTGACAGTAATGAATTTAGGACTATAATGGGGATGAAACGTAATATATTCAATGAGAGATTGGTTTCAGACATGAATTTGAATCTTGCTTGGATCCAAGGAGTGTGGAAAATGTCAGGAATCTAGGAAGGCTTGACTCTAGCAAAAAGTATCCGTCCCATTTAGTTTTGATCTTTTGCTTAAAAGTAGATCCTCTTCCAGGAAGCCATCCTCAATGGTACAGAATGTTGGAATAAGGCACAACCCTGAACCTTGATGACTTCCTTGTCACCACCCTCTCCCACCACCACTGCTACATCCAGATGCCCTGCAGCATCTGCTCTCTCCCCACCTCTTCTGTTACTATCCTGGTCTTGGACACTGAACATACTATATGTATAGTACTTCTCTTTCCAGCCACGTTACTTTAAGTCACTTTTCTACATAGTTTAGCCAGCTTTTGAAAAACATAAAACAGGTTGTGCCATTCCCCAGTTAAAAACCCTTCAGAGGCTTCTCTCTACTCTTAGACTAAAAACCCTGATCTCTCTCTGTGCCCTGCATAGAGTAGTGAAGTTTAGCCCCTCCTGTGGTCTTCCTTCGCGAAGGTCGCGTCCACTCCATTCTTCCTGTTTCTTTACTAACCCAAGCAGTTCACTGGCTCCAGGTATGGGCTGGTCCCTCTTGTTTGTTGCAAGCATTTTTCCTTTCTGTTGGCAGACTTGTCAATGTGATTCAGTCCTTGGTAACTTTGATTTCAAACAGTTGCCTCCTCAAACACTCCATCCGAAGTAGCCCTTTCCACCAATCCCGTCCTATTGTTTACGTTGGTGCTTTTCTTTCTTTTGTATGAATAGATGATTTCTAAAGCCATCTTGTTTGATATGTATTTGCTCCAGTGCTGTGACAGGGGCAGTTGTGTGTGTAGCAAAGGTAGGAATTAGGTGGGTTGCCTGGTTGTGAGATGGGAGGAAATGGTAGAGACTGCAGTGAGCTGGTAGACCTGTGCCCTATATGCCCAGTGGTTGTTAGTTGCTACGTATTGTTTAATAGTTCCCCCAGAGTTGCCAGTTTCAGAGAAGTTAGATGTTAGCGCCTTACTCTGAAACGAGGCACCATTGTGAATTGCATCCAGCACTGATGTAGGAAGGATCAGCTCACCAGTCTCATTGGCACTTAAAGATTGTTCCTTGCTTTTCATTTTGCAGGCCTGGGCATGGAACCCAGAGCCTCCTGCAGGGGAGACAATCATTCTGCTGCTGAATCATGCCTCAGCCCTCACTAGGAGAGGCTAAGACAGTGGCTGTCCTGCTCAGCCGCAGCCACAGCCCCTCACTGGGAGATTCTAGGCAAAGGTTCTCCTTAGCCACAGCTGCAGTCCCTCACTGGGCAAATGTTCTGCTACTGAGCCTCCAGCACTAGTTTGTGAATTGCTGAAGAATGCATTGGAACACGAGCTTCACAAAGACAGGACCCTTGTTTGTCTGCTTTGTTCTGGGTCCCAAGTCAAGAAGCTGGGACAGAGTAAGCTCTCAATAAATAGAACTCAGACTAGAAGTAATTGACAGAAAAATTGATATTCTTTTGTTTTTCTGCACTCCACTGTGGATTCAGGTTTCTGATGAGATCAGCCATATTGAGGCCTATATGGTCACACCCAGGTTTGGGTTTCTGAACACACAGCTCTGCCTTGTGCTGCATGTGCATGTGGGGTCTGGTAGATGTTTCCTTTGGCTGTCAGAAGCAGTATAAAAGGCTTCCACTTGCTTTTGAATGCCTGTGTCATGACTGCGGAGGGAAGGTAGGGAAACCAAGAATGCTGAGCCACTGAAGTCAGAAGTCTGTTCCAGAATCAGCCAAGTCAGTGACGTGTAACCTGGACTGGGGTGATCACAGAGGCTGCCTGAGTTTGTCTCCTCATCTGTAAAATGGGAATAAATGCTGTCCTGTCTACCATACTGTGTTCTTTGTGTACACGTGTGCTTGTGTATTACACTGGGGATTAGATGTGTTTTTTTTCCAACCCATTTGTGTGTGTGTGTGTGTGTTTGAGACAGGGTCTCACTTTGTAACCTTGGCTGTCTTGGAATTCATAGAAATCCACCTGCCTCTGCTTCCTGAGTACTGGAATTCAAGGCATGTACAACCGTATAAAGCTCTTTTTACCTTTACTTTGAGCTAGTATCTCACTATTTTGCCTTTGAACTTGAGGTATTCTAGCTTGATCCTCTGAGCAGCAGGGCTGACACTACAGGCCTACATCATGCCTGGAGCTGAGACTTTCTGACTAGTGGGCATTACAAAAGGTCACTGCAAGCCGGGCGGTGGTGGCGCACGCCTTTAATCCCAGCACTTGGGAGGCAGAGGCAGGCGGATCTCTGTGCGTTCGAGACCAGCCTGGTCTACAAGAGCTAGTACCAGGACAGCCTCCAAAACCACAGAGAAACCCTGTCTCGAAAAACCAAAAAAAAAAAAGGTCACTGCACAGACTGCCCAGGGGTAGAACAAAAGTGTCTGGCTCTTAACAGAGGCTGCCAAGTTTTTATGATTCTCAAGAGTAGAGGCAACATTGATTTTACACAGGGTGTGGTGGTGCATGTTTGTAACCTAGTACTTAGCAGATTGTAGTTAAAGTATCATGAGTTTGCCCTGTGCTACATAGACTGTCTAAAAATTTAATATTTCTGAAGGTTTTTAGTTTTTCAAAACAAAGGGGTGGGGGGAGCTGAACATGGTGGTACTTACCTAATAACCCCATCACTCAGGAAGCTGAGGCAAGAGGATAGCAAAGTTTGAGACCAGAGAGATGGTTCAGTGGATAAAGGATCTTGCTACACAAGCCTGTAACCTGAGTTCAATCCCAGGTTCCACGTGAAGGTGGAGAGAGCAGTGACTCTGTTCTTTTACTGTGCATACACACAATAATTTTAAAAAATTAAAAGCTAGAGGGCTGGAGAGATGGCTCAGCGGTTAAGAGCATTGCCTGCTCGTCCAAAGGTCCTGAGTTCAATTCCCAGCAACCACATGGTGGCTCACAACCATCTGTAATGAGGTCTGGTGCCTGCTACTGGCCTGCAGGCATACACACAGACAGGACATTGTATACGTAATAAATAAGTAAATATTTAAAAAAAAATTAAAAGCTAGAGAGATGCCTAAGTGGTTAGGAGCTGCTCTTCTAGAGGGCCCAGGTTCAATTCCTAGCATCCACAATGGTGACTCACAACTGTAACCAGGGGATCTGATGTCTACTTCTGACCTCCACAGGTACTGTGTGTACCTGCATATGCAAGCAAACACAAAAATAATTTTTTTTTTTAAATAAAGGAAAAATGACTCACTTGAGAGTTGGCTCAGTAGTTAAAAGGACTTGCTCCTTCAGTGACCTAGGTTCAATTCCTAACATCCTCTTCTGGTCTAGGCAGACATCAGACATTCACATGTTGCATGTACATGCATGCAGGCAAAACACAAAGCAATAAAATGATTTTTTTTTTTTGAGACAGAGTTTCTCTAGCTTTGGAGCCTGTCCTAGAACTAGATTTTGGAGACCAAGATGGCCTCGAACTCAGAGATCTACCTGCCTCTGCCTCCCAAGTGCTGGGATTAAAGGTGTGTGCCACCACTGCCCAGCTAATAAAATGATTTTTTAAAAAGGAAAAATTACAGTGTGTAACCTATTTTGCACTCACTTAAAATGGAAGAAAACCTGGGAAAGTACATAGAAAGGCCTTTTGGTTCTTAGTGATACGTACAGGTAATAAAAGTGTGTAAAAAAAAATACTCTAGCCATTGTGGAACATGCCTATAATCCTAGCACTTGGGAGGCAAAGACAGAAGAATCATTTCAAGACTTATGGTATAATAGCCAGTTCCTGCTTATCCATGGCTACATATTAAGACCTTTTATCAAAAAGGGGGTGGGAGGAGCTGGGCCAGGCATGGTGGTGCTTGCCCTTAATCCCAGGACTTGGGAGATAGAGGCAGGTGGATCTCTGAGGTCAATGTCAGCCTGGTCTATAGAGTAAGTTGAAGGCTAGTCAGAGCTATTCAGTGGCACCCTGTCTCAAGGAAAACAAAAATGGCTGACAATAGATGGCTTAGTAGGTAAAAGTGCCTGCTGCCAAGCCTGACAACCTCAAGTCATCCCCTGACCTCCACATGTGCAATGTATGGTATGTGTACATTTACACAACAATTTTTTAATGCTTAGAAGTCTGCTGGGAGATAGCTCAATCAGTATAGCACTTACCCCACAAGCATGAGAACCTGAGTTAAATCTCAAAAGCCCACATAAGAAACCTGGAGGAGCTAGGCATGGTGTCACTTGCCCTTAGTCCCAGGACTTGGTAGGCAGGAGAATCTCTGTTGAGTTTGAGGCCAGCCTGATCTACAAAGCATGTTCCCGGACAGCCGGGGCTACACAGAGAAACCATGCCTCAATAACAAAACAATAAAAAAAAAACAACAAAAATTAAAAAAACTAGAGATAGTGATGCATGCTTATAACCCCAGACAGGAGTATCCTGGGTCTTGCTGGTCAGTCAGCAAGCTTTCAGGTCAACAAGTGTAGTTGATTGTTTTTTATTCTTTGCTCTTTACTCTATAGGGGGCCTGCCACTCAGTCCCAAATAAGCACACGAAACCTATACTTATGAATGCCTGGCCTTAGCTTGCCTTATTTCTAGCCAGCTTTTCCTTTTTTCTCTCCTTCCTTTCTTCCTTCCTTCCTTCTTCCATCCCTCCTTCCTCCCTCCTCCCTCCCCCCCTCCATCCCTCCCTTCCTTCTTTCTTAAAGGCTTGTACCACCACTGCCTGGCTTTTTTCCCCCTGCCATCTTTTTTAAATTATCCCATCTACTTTTTGCCACCTTTCCCTATTTTTTTTTTTTTTTTTGATTTTTTGAGACAGGGTTTCTCCGTAGCTTTTTGGTTCCTGTCCTGGAACTAGCTCTTGTAGACCAGGCTGGCCTCGAACTCACAGAGATACGCCTGTCTCTGCCTCCCGAGTGCTGGGATTAAAGGCGTGCGCCACCATCGCCCGCCTTCTTTCTCTATTTCTGTATGTCTTTCTTTCCTACTTACTCTGTCTAGCTATGTGGCTGGATGGCTAGGCCTTTTTTTTTTCTTGCTCTTTTGTTTCTTTTTTTCTTTTTGTTGCTGGGGGTGGGGGAGTTCCAAGACAGGGTTTCTCTGTAGCTTTAGAACCTGTCCTGGAACTAGCTCTTATAGACCAGGCTGACCTCGAACTCACAAAGATCTGCTTGCCTCTGCCTCACAAGTGCTGGGATTAAAGGCATTTGTCACCAATTGCCTGGCGGCTCCTCAGTTTCTTTCCCAGAGGACATTTCTCCTATTTATTCTTCTCTGCCAGCTAGCCCCGCCTATTTTTTCTCTTGCCTTGCTATTGGCTGTTCAACTCTATTTGACCAATCAGGTATTTTGGACAAAGTATCACAGCTTTACAGAGTTAACTCCAACATAAAAGATGATTTTTGTTTTGTTTTGGTGTTTTTTATTTTTTATTTTTATTTTTGGTTTGTTTTTGTCTTTGCCTTCTAGAGAGGGTTTCTCTGTGTAACAGTCCTGGCTATCGACCTGCCTGCCTCTGCTCCTGAGTGCTAGGATTAAAAGCGTGTGCCACTACTGTCTATTGTTTGTTTGTTTTAAAGATTTTTGTAGCTGGGCAGTTTGAGGCCAGCTTGATCTACAGATTGAGTTCTAAGACAGGCTTCAAAGATACAGAGAAACTCTTTCTTGAAAAATTAAAAAAAGAAAAGATTATTTGTAGCCACACATGCAGCCTCAGCACTGGAGTAACCAAGGTGGGGTCACTTGAGTCTACAAGTTCAAGAAAAACCTGATTAATGTAGACCATATATTTTTAGAGAAGACAAAAGTATTATGATTGGGAAGCAGCTTCCTTTGTGCTAGATCTACCCAGCATTGTCTCCACTTGTCCCAGTATCTAGAAACTTAATCTGGAGACTCAGGTTCTCTACAAATAACAGAAGGAAACAGGTCTTCCTTTGCTTGCTTTTGGGACTGAGGTTCATGGAACAGAGAACTGGCATAATCTGCAGTTGCAAGAACACGTGATTTATCACCAACCTGTGCCTGTCTTCTGCTGCTGGTCCAGTCCCCAAAATCGTCTTCCTTTCACGTTTCACAGGCTGTTTCCAGAGTTCAGGGCAGTTTAGGCTTAGGAAAGAAGTATGGTTTCTACTTTTAGTCTATAAGTATCTAATGCTGCTGCTTGCAGTCTTTGTGGTTTTATTTAAGCACAAGTAATCATACATGTGAGTGAACCATCTATCCATTTTCTTTGCTTCACAGCCTAATCTTGGAGTTGGTGAGTTTATGTACCAACTTTCCTTTCCAAGATGGCTTGCAGTTCTTAGAACCACACACACACACACACACACACACACACACACACACAAGATGTATCTACTGTGTGCTCCTGAAAGGCTGAATACAGAACATTGTTTAAGAATGGTCAGTACAGCCGGGCGGTGGTGGCGCACGCCTTTAATCCCAGCACTGGGGAGGCAGAGAGGCAGAGGCAGGCGGATCTCTGTGAGTTCGAGACCAGCCTGGTCTACAGAGCTAGTTCCAGGACAGGCTCCAAAGCCACAGAGAAACCCTGTCTTGAAAAAACCAAAAAAAAAAAAAAAAAAAAAAAAAAATGGTCAGTACAGGGCTGGAGAGATGGCTTAGAGGTTAGGAGCATTGTTTGCACTTCCAGAGGTCCTGTGTTCAATTCCCAGCAACCACATGGTGGCTCACAACCTGTAGTGAGATCTGATGCCCTCTTCTTGTGTCCAGGCATACATGCAGATAGAGCATTTGTATGCATAAATAAATTTAAAAAGATAAGATTTCTCTGTATAGCTCTGGCTGTCCAGGAACTTGCTTTGTATTCCAGGCTGGCTTCAAATTC
Organism: Alexandromys fortis; assembly: GCF_014885135.2. NCBI lineage: Eukaryota > Metazoa > Chordata > Mammalia > Rodentia > Cricetidae > Alexandromys > Alexandromys fortis. The sequence goes on from NW_026068184.1 coordinate 179,870, forward strand.
AGAGATCTGCCTGCCTCTACCTCCTAAATGCTGGAATTAAAGGCATATACCACCATGTGCCACCATACCTAGCCAAAAGTTTTGGAGTTTTAAGGCAGGGCCTTGCTGTGTAACCCAGGCAGGCTTTGAACTGCCTCAGCCTCCTAAGTGCTAGTGAGTCACCATTCCCACCTAGCTCTACACATCTACTTCCAAACTTATATAGCCCAGGCTGGCCCAGAACTTCTGGCAATCTGGCTGCTTCAGCTTCCTGAGAGCTGGGATTACAGGCATATGACACCACACTCAACACACCCAGTCTTTTCAACTATAGAACACAGATAAAAATAGTGATACCGTGTAACAGTGACCTGTTATATTCCTAAACGCATGTATGTGCGCGTGGGCACATGTGCTCTAGCATGAATGTGGCAGAACAACTTTCAGGCGTAGGTTCTCTCCTTCCACTGTGGGTTCCATGTATCAAATTCAGGACCTTAGATTGGCATAGCAAGTGCCATTATCCATTGAGCCCTCTCACCAGCCCAGGCTTCCCTTCTTCCTTTCAGCATGCCCTCGTATTGGCCATTCTTAAGCAATACACCTGAATTCAACCCTTCATGATTTCACAGTAGATATGTGGATACTTCGCATATGAACGAGCGTTGTGGGGGGTGGTGGTTTGGGAATAGGCATTATACATGCTAAACTCATGCACTATTTCTGAGCTATCCTCCAATTCTGGGTATTTCCTATTTGTGACTTAACACAGTTAACATATGGTTGGGCCCTGATGCCAAGAGGATGCTTGTGCTACAAGCCACAACATTATACTGTAATCACTCAGCCATCTTTTCATGAGGCGACTCATCAGAGCCAAGGGTTTTGGTGGAGGTTTAAACTGAGATGCAGGGCGTATTGGGATTATTGCCTTGTGGCTGTTTCTTGTTCTAAGATTTTTCACTGTGGCTGAATCCCCTTCTGTTACAAATTTGGGATTTATCTTCCACAGCTGAGCACTATTTGAGCTGAGTCCTTGACACAGTCAAGAAACGTGCTTCCCACTACCAGGTCTTTGCTCCTCTCTCCTATGTAAATATAGAGATCTGCCTTCCTTCCGGGGATTATCTTTATTGACAGTTATTTGGTCAGCTTTTAGGATCCAGGCAAAAGCACCCCATTTAAGACATTCCCATATATCCAAGGACATAGGAATACTACATGCCCAAAGTTAATCACCTCAGTTTACTGATGACTTTAGTTCAGGAGATTGACTGTTTGTGCCTTACTCTCAGGAGAGATAACCACAGCCCAGAGGAAGACAGATCTCCATGGGTGCCTCTGATAAGCATTAAGCTTAAGACTTTGCTAACATTGAAGCTTGCTAACATTTGACAAAAATGCTAATGAACCAAGGTTCATAAACTTCCCCGTGTTTGTTGCGTAGGTTGCCTGATTACCTATGCCTGCAATGTATGGGTCTGTATAAATGGGTAAGAACAAAGAGAGTGGAGAGAAGTGGAAACAGGAGCAAAAGCATCCCAGAAATTAGCAAAGATAGGAAAATGAAGAAGAAAAAATGTAGCAGAGAATTGGAATTGGAATTAAGATTGAGACAGAGAATTAGAGCTAAGAAATTGTAGACAGGCAGAAGAATTAAAATGGAATTCAAGGAAGAGAACAGTAAAGAGACATAGATAGAAAGAACATGTTGTGAATGGACTTCTTAACCCTCAGAATTTAGTTCCTTCACTTACTGCGGCATCTTTATTTTGAACCATGAGAGGAAGTTTTAGTGGCTGGACCTTTAAGGCTTTGCATATGAATTTACACAGAGATGCTGACCATTTAAAGCTTGAGAGAGTGACTTGCCTATAGGCACTTCCCAAAACACCTTTTCAGACTCAAACATCTTAGAAATGATGCATCAAGTTTCGTTTCTGTGTAATATGTATTTTCTACAATAAGCATGCCTTTTGCTAAACATGAGTAACACATACTGGATGCAGTGCTAACCTTTGAAGACCAGGGATGTAGGGCAGTGAACTCATGTTCACAGCATCACAGCAGCATCCCAGAAAATAGCCAGTCATAGCCGCTTCCTCTTGTGTGTGGCCTAAGCTGCCTTAGAACTTGAGATCCTCCTGCCTCAGCCCGAGTTCTAAGACCACAGGCATGCGCCACCAGAGTTATCTCACTTTTTCTTTGTACTAGTTTTTTCTGAGGTATCACAGAACTGTGACCACACTGCAGATGGAGAAATGGAGATTTCTATAACTGAAGTAGCAAGCACAGATTTAATCCAAAGTCTGAGCATAGAGCTCAAACTTGTTCCTGTAGTGTTTCTCTGTAGAACCTTTGACTTTGCCATCCACGAGGTGATCCCTTAAGGGTAGGAGTCTTGGGAGTCCATTTGTATGTGTTCATGTGCATAAGTGTTCATGTGTGATACTTGGGATAGAACTCAAGGCCATATGTTCTAATGCAGAGCCACATGTCCAGCCCCTCACTGGCACCTTCTAGCAGGCACTTAACCACTGAGCCACACTCCATCTCTTTACTGGATAATTCTAGGCAAGTATTGTATCACTGAAGGCTCTTTTAGTTCCAAGCCTACTTTTTTCTTTTTTCCTCAAAGCCCAGGTCTTAATGGACCCCAGACTTGTCTTGAAACCATAATGCAGCTGAATCTAGCCTTGGCCTTGAATTCCTGAAGTAGCCAATCCATGTCTTGAGTGCTGGGATTAGAGGTATAGGCCACTATGTCCTGCTTATTTGAGAAAGGGTCTTGCTATGTGTTAAGTTCTTCTGGACCAACAAACTTCTCTGCCAATGCACTAATCCAAATCAAACCAAATCAGACAGAATTAGAAGCCGCCCAGGTTTAATGGATGCCAGTGCTCCCGGGTGGGGCCCCCCAGGAAAACAGAGAAGGAAAAGGGGAGACCACATGTTCATTCTCTGGGGGTGCAGTTTAAATAGCCTATGGGAGTAGCTGCAAGGTCACACTGTGTGTACTTCCTTTTGTTGTTTCTGTTAGCACACATGTTTTCTAGCCTGCATCTTCTACTGTATCAGACATTTGTTGTTTCTGTAGCCCTGACTGTCCTGGAACTCCCTATGTGAGCAGGCTGGCCTTGAGCTCACAGAGATCTGTCTGCTTCTGCCTACCAAGTATTGGGATGAAAAGTGTTCCTTTGTCACAATCCCTGGTCCAGAAGTTCTTCCATAGGAGAAACACTTAGGACCTCAGTAGCTGGTACAATGCATAGAAAATAGGCATTGCTTTATCCAGAATCGCTGAATTCCATGACAATAGAGTGCTAGGTATGAGTCAGGTACAGAATATTCAAGAAAACCTGCAGTTTGAGCTATATCTTTGGAAAAGTAGTTGATCCAATCAGAAGAAACAGATGAAAACAACGATGAAGTCAATATGAAGAAAGGTGTGAAATTGACTCTGGGACACAGTTATTTAGCTGAGGAGCTAAGATGTTCTGACCGGTAATGACACAGGTATTCGGTTCCATGAACATGAAGAGCATAAACAATTCCACGAAGGACCAGGTCCATCAGGGGGTTAAATGGCAACAAAATCTGACTCGCAGGAGAACCGACTCCCACAAGTTGTCCTCTGTTCTATACACACACTTAATTGTTTTTCCTCAGTGGTACACAACACTCAGGAGGCAGAAGCAGGTGGCTCTCTGAGTTCCAGGTTGGCTTGGTCTACATAGCAAGTTCAAGGGCATGCATGAGACCTTGTTTCAAAAAAAAAAAAAAAAAAAAAAGTTCACTGAAGTAGTAGAATAGGAAAGTGGAGACTTTTGAGATCTCATCCCACGACCACATCGCAGCCTCGCCTGGCACACACCATGTGCAGGATACATTAGGCTCGATCTGCCAGAGAGGAACACAAGAACCCAAGGGTCTCTCGAGGCGCACAGCAGGGACGCCCCGGGCGGGGTGCGCAAGCGCGCTGAGGCCTTAAGGGCCCAAGGGGCGGGCGGGTGCGCGCGGTCCCTCGCGCACGCGCGCTCGGAGGGGGGCGACGGTCGCGGTGACGTGCTGCGGTGGCGGCGGCGGGTGGACCGCTGCGCGTGAAGCGCGTGATATCCCGCGTCTTGGGAGCAGTGTCCCGGTCCCAAGCCACCCCCCGCCGCCGCCATGTCGGGCCGTTCGGTCCGGGCCGAGACCCGTAGCCGGGCCAAAGATGACATCAAGAAGGTGATGGCGGCCATCGAGAAAGTGCGGAAATGGTGAGGGGCGGGAGCGGAGGGGGTGCCGACGTGGGGTTGCGGGATTGCCAGACACGTACTAGCAGGGTGGGAACCAAGAGGCCGGCCCTTGGGGGGAGGGGGCCGGAGCAAGAAAGCGAAAGGAGGGCGCGTCGGCGTCGGTGTGAAGTCAGAGTCCGCGCTCTCAGTAGCCAATCAAAAGGACTGTCGGCTTGTGGCCCCGCCCACTATCTTTCATTTGTTCGCTTCCGGCCGCTGTGGCTGGCCAGGACCTGGCGTTGCAGAGTTGCACTTCCTGCGGATTACAGGACCTCGCGGAAGGGTGCCTGGTGTCTCTCGGTTCGGCTTCCGCTCCTGCGCATCACAACTGCCCAGTGATGTCGGTTGTTACCAAGTTTTCTGTGGGATAAGTGGTTGAAATTAAGTGAGAGTTTGCAAACACGTGGCTGTCGGAACAGAAATCCTTGATATCAGTAAATCAACGGCCTTCTTCTAGTGCACTTTTGATACATTTGTTCTTGCTGGCCCTGCAAATATTTATTGCAAAACCAGATTGAGCGAACCGTCTAGGTCAGGGTCTCGTTGCATTAGACCGTTCTGAACCAACTCTGAGCTTATTCCCCATCATTTAATGATTAGTAATTTCGTTACTATTTTGTTTTCTTAGACTAGAACTTGAACTCAGATCTGCCTGCCCATGCTTCCCAAGTGCTATTATACCTGAAGGCATGTGTTAGCCAGCACACAGGCTAGTCTTATTTGTTTCTCTTTGCTTTTTCTAGGTAGGGTTCCTTTGTTTCACAGCCTGTCCTTTGTAGACTAGACTGGCCTCAAACTCAGAGATCCGCCTGCCTCTGCCTCCTGAGTGCTGAAATTAAAAGTGTGCACCACCACTTCCCGGCAACATTTTTTTTCAAATCCAAATCTCATGACATTCCTCGGCTAATTATGTAATTCTTACCCCCCCCCTTATTTTTGTATTATTATTGTTGGTGTTGTTTTTGTTTACCGAGATGGTTTCTCTGTTGTAGCTTTGGATCCTGTTCTGGAACTAGCTCTGTAGGCCAGGTTGGCCTCGAACTCACAGAGATCTGCCTGCCCCTGCCTCCCGAATGCTGGGATTAAGGGCTTGTGTCCCTTTTGAAATTTTTTTACTGGTAAGGAAAATAATGAAGCAGGCCTCCTTTGTGCCTGCTTAACTTCTAGTTCTGTTGAAAAGTCTGGGCTGAAGGGATGTGTAGGAGGAGGAGGGGGCCACTTGTTTGTTCTGGCTGCCCAGAACCAAAATAATCACACAGAAACTATTAATTAAATCACTGCTTGGTCCATAGCTCTCTTCTCTTTTTTTGTTTTGGTTTTTCGAGACAGGGTTTCTCTGTAGCTTTGGTTCCTGTCCCGGAACTAGCTCTTGTAGACCAGGCTGCCTCGAACTCCCAGAGATCCGCCTGCCTCTGCCTCCCGAGTGCTGGGATTAAAGGCTTGCGCCATCACCGCCCGGCTAGCTCTCTTCTTATTGGCTAATTCCTTCATCTTATTTTAACCCATTTCTATTAATCTGCATATCACCTCGAGGTGGTGTCCTACCAGCTAACTTTCAGCATGTCTATCTCTGGCAGCGGTGGATCCATGGCATCTCCTGACTCCACCTTTCTTTCTCCCAGCATTCAGTTCTATCTTCCTTGCCTGTCAACAGATCAAGGCAATTTTTTTTTTATTAACCAATGAAAGCAACACATCAACACATAAACAACTCATACACCCCACACCAGGGATTGTTTTATTGGTTTGGAGTACTGTGCTTGCTTGCAGAAGATACAAGTTTGACTCTCAGCACCATTTCAAGCAGCTCACAACCATCTGTAACACCTTTTTTAGCCTACTCACAAAGGTGCATAAACCCATGCTCAGACACAGAGGCACATAATTAAAATTTTTTTCTTTTCTTTTTTAAGTTTGGATGCTGGAGAAATGTCTCAATGTTAAAAGCAGCTGGCTGCTCTTGCAGAGGACCTGCATTCCATTCCCAGCACTACACGGCAGCTCATAGCCAGCTGTAACTCCAGTCCCATGGGATCCCACACTCTCTTCAGGGTCTGTGGAGACAGTATGTGCATGATGAACGGACACACATACATATAAAACACCCACCTACATAAAAGTAATAAAATATTCAAAATAATTTTTTTTAAGTGTTGGTTCTTCAGAACCACATTTTGAAATTCTAGATCAGGTCACCTTCATAGAATTGTCCTTAATTGTGTTAGGTCGAACTGCAAGACAGTTCTTTTTTTTTTTTTTTTTTTTTTTTGTTTTTCGTTACAGGGTTTCTCTGTGGCTTTGGTGCCTGTCCTGGAACTAGCTCTTGTGGACCAGGCTGGCCTCGAACTCCCAGAGATCCGCCTGCCTCTGCCTCCTGGGTGCTGGGATTAAAGGCGTGCTCCACCACCACCGGCTAAGAGCTCCATACTTTAAAGAGTTTAAGGACTAGGGGTAGAGCGAGGTGGTAGAGCCCTTGACTACACTGCACTGCAAAAACAAACAAAAAATCTTGGAATGGGCCTGATGTCTGTGATAGACAGCTATAGGAGGGTCACAAATTTAAGGCCAGTCTAGGCAATTTTAAGAGTCCCAACACACACACACACACACCAAAACAAAAGAAGCATTTTGAATGACTAGGGATATTGCTTGATGGTAGAGCACTTGACCAAAGCCTAGATTCCCTCCTTCCTTCTTCTATCCCCCCCTTCCTGCCCCCCCTCCCTGCTGCCCAATAAGAGTAATGCTGAAAGTTGATTGGTTCACCTGGTTCAGTTGAATCTAGATACATGTGAGGCCTTAATAGTTTGACTTAAGTGATCTTGCTTTGCTAGAATGGTGGGAATTCTGCCATTTCTACCTTACTAAGACAGAGAAGACTGTTGGGGAGAGAATTGGTTTTGTTCATATGCTAGGGATGGAGCTCATAGCCTTGGCCTTGCTAGACTGGTGCCTCCCACTGTGTTGTATTCCCAGTCCAGAGAGACACAGGTAGCCACAAAGCTTTGAACTTCAAGACTGAACTCTGCACATTTCTTCAGTGTAGTTTTGACTGTGAATAGCCTTGACTACTCAGCATGCAAGTGCTGCTTTTTCCTTTCCTGCGATTGTCTGTCTTTGGAGGGACCCTTAACTGGAAGATGCACAAAACCAGTCTGGAGAGCCTTAGAAGTTATCTCCACGGTCCTCTTTGACTTTTGCTTGCTGGAGATCAAAATCAGGATCTGTGCATGCTAAGGGAGCCCTTTAAGACTGAGCCACACTCACTTCCTTTCAAAGCCTCCCCTTCCCCCCAGTTTGTGTCAATCTTCCTGCCCCAGCCTTCCAAGTGCTAAGATTAACAGCCTGCACCACCATGCCTGGCTTTCACCCCCACTGCATTTACATCCTGTTGTACAAACCTATTTTCAGGTGTGATTTTGATAGAGAAATCTAGAGGACATTTCAGATCAAAGGAGCAATCTGTTGAAAATCAGAAATTGGTGCCGGGCGGTGTTGGCGCATACCTTTAATCCTAGCACTCAGGAGGCAGGAGGATCTCTGTGAGTTAGAGGCCAGTCTGGTCTACAAGAGCTAGTTCCAGGACAGGTTCCAAAGCCACAGAGAAACCCTATCTTGGGGGGGAAAAAAAAAAGAAGGAGGAAGAGGAAGAAAAAAAAAGAAAATCAGTAATCGTAGTTAATAACAGCAAAAAAAAAAAGTGCTTTATTCTATTTAATGCTCCTCTTCTAGGGAGAAGAAATGGGTGACTGTAGGGGACACATCCCTGAGGATATTCAAATGGGTGCCTGTGACAGATAGCAAGGAGGTAAGTGGGGGAAAACAACCACAAAAGATACCATTTGCTTACTTTCATTGATTGCCTCTTTTAATCATAAAGGAATTTATTTCAATGGCACTGAGTTGACAATGCCTCAGTCGCTGTCCTGGTCTGCGCAGGACCTTCCTTTGTTCTTTCTTTGGCTAGTCTGTAGCTTGAGCCCCAGTCCTGTATTTTTTAGCATAGTGTTTTGTTGTTGTTTTCCATTTGGGTGTTCTGCCTACTTGTACACAAGTGCACCATATCCTTCCTGATTCCCAGGAAGGTCAGAAGAGGGCATCGGATGCCGTGGAACTGGAGTCATGGGTGACTGTGAATCACTAAGTCCTGGAAATAAAAACCTATATCCTGCAAGAGCAGTAAGCACTCTTTCACTGCTGAGCCATCTTTCCAACTCCTCCACATTTGAAAAATATTCATTATTTATTTTCATTTTATGTGTACGCATGTTTTGTCTGCATACCATACATGTGCAGTGCCTGCAGAGGCCAGAAGAGGGTGCCAGAGTCTCTGGAGCTGAGGTTACAGACAGTTGTGAGCTACCATATGGGTGCTGGGACTCATCAAACTTGAGACCTCTGGAAAAGTACCAGATGTGCCTAGCCACTGAGCCATCACTGTGGTCCCACATTTTGTTTTTTATACCAGGTGTCTCTGTGTAGCCCAGGCTGATTTTGAGCTCATCATCCTCCGGAGTGTGGGGATTCCAGCTGACAGCCAAGCGTCAGTCTGGTTTTGTGGACACACTATGGTTCCCTCGTTGTCAGTGACTGGTTTTGAGTCGCAGTAGCGGTTAGTTGCTTTAAGATTCACTAGCTCACAGAACTTAAACAGTATTTACTATCAGACCATTGACGAAAATTTGCAGCCAGATGTGCTGGCATACACTTTTACTCTGAGCACTTGAGGGGCAGAGACAGGAGGAGTGTTTGAAGGTCAGTGCCAGCCATGGCCACATGTGCAAGACCCTGTCCTAAAAACAAGAGTTGGTTGCCTCCTGCTGTGCTGGTTAGCCCTCTGTGTAGTGTGTAAACAGTACACTTACACATCTAATTGTGCCGTATGCCTGTCTGAGTCATTGCCCCTAGGTTTATGTGGGTGTTCACGTGTTCATGAAAAATATGTAGACTCTCTGCAAAACCTTTGTCTAGGGATGGGATGATTCAGAGGTAGAACTTTTGCAGAGTGTCCAAGGCCTTGGATTCCAATTCCAGCTTTGGGGAAATACATATATCATAGGACTATGAGCCCCTTTCCCTTCCTGGTTTTTCTCTCAGCTCTTTCTGAGGACCCCACATGTGTGCATCACTACAGAAAGAGCTCTCTTTTGAGTCTCACACTGCTTTATTTCCATTGACCAAGTCACACAGTTCTCAGGGTGATAAAATACTCATTGTCTATAGACTTTCCTAATCTTTAGACTAAGATTCAAATATAAAGTTCAAGCTAGACATCTTAGTGCACATCTGATCCTCACACTTAGGGGGTGGAGGCAGGAGAATAAGGAATTCAAAGCCAGATTCAGCTACAGTAGTTAGTTCAAGGTCAGCCTAGGCTGCGTGAAACCTTGTCTCAGAAAACCATATATAGTGGTTGAGATAGCTCAGAGGTTACGGGTACTTACTGCTCTTCCAGAGGACTAGACTAGAGTTCAGATACAAGAACTCATCTTAGGCGACTTATATATGCCTGTAACTCTAGTTCCTAGAGATCTGATTCCATCTTCTGTCTCCATAGATGCTCTTAAATATAGACACACACACAAAGAGTAAAATAAATCTAGACTGGGTGATGGTGGTGCATGCCTTTAAGTCCAGCACTCAGGAGGCAGAAGCCAACGGCTCTCTAAGTTCAAGGCCAGCCTGGTCTACAGAGTGAGATCCAGAATAGCCAGGGCTATACAGAGAAACCCTGTCTCGAAAACAAACAAAAAGTAAATAAATCTTTAAAGACAAACATATAGAGTATTGACTCTTGCTGCATATGGCTGACGGCCTTATTTCAGTATTTGGAACCCATGTAGAGGTAGAGGGAGGGAGCCTACTCCACAGAATTGTCCTTTAACCTCTGCATACATCCTATTGCATATATTGTCCATCTTATATATTAAAAATATGAGATGAGAGGCCAGAGAAATGGCTCGGTGGTTAAGAGCACTTGCTGCTCTTGCAGAGACCTGAGTTCAGTTTCCAGCACCCTGACTCACAGACAACCTTTAACTCCACTTCCAGGGATCCAATGTCAGAAATGCACATGGTACACAGACATACATGCAGGCAAAGCACTCGTGCACATAAACAAACCTTTTAAAAAATACATAGAGAAAGCTCGAATGTAGCTCTGTGATCAGTCTCTCCTAATGCTTGAGGCTCTAGGTTCCTTGTCTGGCACTGAAAAAGTGTGTGTGTGTGTGTGTGTGTGTGTGTGTGTGTGTGTAGAAACATTTGAAACAGAACTACAGTCTAATTAAATATAGGCCAATGTCCTTATAATCTACATCTAGATACAGCCGGGTGAGTGATGCACCCCTGTAATCCCTGCATACAGCGGGATTAGGAATTCTAAGTGGGAGTGGGAATGTCACACCAGCCTGTGCTGCAGTGTGAGTCCCTGTCTTAAGTGGACAAATGGAAACACTGGGGTCCAGGAACAGAGCCTCACTGATCTGCCCTCTTCTCTAGGCGTGATCACTCTGGTGCGTATTTCTTACTGTCACTCTGATCATTTCTAGGGATTTTGAACTTTATACAAACGAATCATAGGGCTGGAGAGATGGCTCAGCAGTTTTGAGCCCTGGATGCTGTTCCGGAGAACCTGAGTTTAGTTCCCAGCACCCACGTGGTGGCTCCCACCCTCTGTAACTCCAGTTTCAAGAGCTCTGATACCCTGTTTTGGCCTCTGCTGACACCAGATACACGTGTGGTACACAGCACATATGCGGGCAATGCGCCCAGACACACAAAATAAAAATGAAAAAAGAAATCATAAAGTGTCTATTTTTGTGTATGATTTTTTTGTTGTTGTTTTTTGTTTGTTTCGTGGTTTGCCTTGCACTGTATATACATTATATCAGTTCATGTTGTTTGTTCCGTGGTTTGCCTTGCACTGTATATACATTATATCAGTTCATGTTGTTTGTTCCGTGGTTTGCCTTGCACTGTATATACATTATATCAGTTCATGTTGCCTTTGGTCCTGGTTTTCTTTTTCTTGCAGTATAGAGCTTACTTTCTTTTTTCTCTCTATTCTTTGTTTACAGCTTTTTATTGTGGGGGTGAAGGGTAAGACAAGGTCTCTCTATGGAGCCCTGGATATTCTAGAACTTGCTATATTGATCAGGCTGGCCCCGAACTCACAGAGATTTGCTGCCTCTGCCTCCTGAGTTCTTGGATAAAGGTGTGTGTCATTATGTCTGACTACGTTTTTGTTTTATTGATAAAGAATTTCCCTCTGAATTGTAGGTTGACCTTTTGATATTCCTTCTGTACCTCCAGCGTACTGGGATTACAAGCATCAGGCCTGATCATAATTGCTCCCTTCTTCCTCGTGTGTAGTGTACATGTATGTGTTTGTACATGGGAGGTCAAAGGTTGATGACAGGAGTCTCTGTCACTCTCCACCTGATTTACTGAGGTAGGCTCTCTGAATTAAGCTTGTCTCCTAGCACTAGGGTGGCAGGAAGGGCTGTCTCATCTGCCCAGTTTTCCCTCCTGCTTACACGGCGATGCTATCTATGGAACCATCTTCCCGTTCCTCTCTCTGTCTGTCCTGGTCCTGTATGTGGATGTGCCTCTAGAGCATTTATGTTTAATGTAGAGATTAGTAGCATTCCTAGCATTCCAGACAATGGATCGCCACTGTAGTTTTTGGCCTATAGGAACTATTACGGAACTGTTTTCCAGAGTGCCGATATCAGTTTCTGTTTCCAGCAGGACCACGTTGCAGCGGGAATATGGCTATGCTCCCTAGACTGGGTGCAGCGTTGCCAGACTTAGCATAAATTCCCTGGTGACTTCTCTCTGGAGCAGAAACCCTGTCAGTGCTTCCTCGCCATCTGGATGTCTTTAGGGAAGGGCCTGTGTAGGTCTTCTGCCCATTTTTCGGTTTGCTCACAGCGTCCGTTTTCTTTCTTTCTTTTTTTTATTTATTTATTATGTATACAACATTCCTTCCATGTATGCTTGTATGCCAGAAGAGGGCACCAGATCTCATTATAGTTGGTTGTGAGCCACTGTGTGGTTGCTGGGAATTGAACTCAGGACCTTTGGAAGAGCAGTCAGTGCTCTTAACCTCTGAGCCATCTCTCCAGCCCCAGCGTCTTTTTCTTATGAATTTTGGGAACTCTGCTTATTGTCCATTATGCTATCCATGCATCTTTACATTTGTAACTTTTTTAAAAAAAAATACTCTGTAGTATCCTGAGTAATAGAAGTGTTTAGTGTTATCTATTCATTTTGGGGATTTTGCAATGGTATCTCACTGTGTAGACCAGGCTGGCCTTGAACTCACAGAGGTCCACCTGCCTCTGCCTCCCAAGTGCTGGGATTAAAGGAGGGCATCAACACCGCCAGGCTTATTTGTTTACTCTTTATTCTTTTTCTACTTTATTGATTGTTTGTTTGTTTAATTATTTTATTTTTTGTGTTTGAGTATTCTGATTGTGTGTATGCCTGTGTACCACGTGCATGCTTGGTGCCAGCAGAGATTAAAAGAGGGCATCAGATCCCCTAGAAGCAGAGTTACAGATGGTTGTGAGCTGAACCCATGTTTTATGAAAGGAAAGCCAGTGTTTTTAACGCTGTTCTATCTCTTCAGTCGCTGTTTGTTTTTTGTTTGTCGTTGTTTGAGATAGTCTCACTTAGCCTAGGCTGGTGTCAAACTTCCTAAGTGAACACACGGACAAACTTGAACTTCTGGTCCTCTTGCCTCCCAGGCGCTGGGATTCCAGTCCTACACCGTCCTTGCCTGACTTCATACAGTGCTGAGGATGGAGCTCAGGGCATCACAGTGCTAGGCAAGCATTCTGCCACTGAACTACCGCGCGAGCGTGCGTGCGTGTGTGCGTGCGTGCGTGCGTGCGTGCGCGTGTGTGTGTGTGTGTGTGTGTGTGTGCACGTGTGCACCACCTACCACCTGCATGCCTCCACTCCTGGCTTTTAGGATATGAACTGAGATTCTCTGGCTTGTGTGACAAGTACCATATGACTGAACCATTTCCCCAATCTCCAGCCAGTTTTTAAAGAGAGGGTTTTTGGGTTTTTCTTGTGTTTTTAAAAAGCCATTTGATTTCTTTGTTGTCCAGTACAGTTGTCTCCAAATTTTGGCATACATGGTTGTCAAATTTTCTCTGACACAGTTTTTGTTACAAGTTTTTCTTAAGTTCTTTTGTTTTTTAGGTCCACAATGATATCAATAAAATATTAATATAAATACTAAAAAAAAGTTCTTTGATTTTCTCTTTAACTCAAACGCTCATTTACTGGGATGATTTTGAGAATTTTTTTTTAATCGTGCAACTGGCGCCATGGTAAGTGCTTGAGTGCTTAACGTTCATGACATCATGAGTTTGAGCCCCACTGCTGCAAAAATGCAGAAAAGAAAATGAGACACAGATATTCTAAAAATAGTAATAGTCTGGTTATACTTTTGGACCTAAAAATGAATGGGGTTGTTTGTTTCCTTTTTTTTTTTTTCAATTATTTGAGTAAAGAAAATTCAGAGCTGGGCAATGGTGGCACACACCTTTAATCCCAGCACTTGGGAGGCAGAGGTAGGAGGATCTTTGTGAGTTCAAGGCCAGCCTGGTCTACAGAAAGAGAGAGATCGATTGATTAATCGATCGATAGATTGATCTAGGACAGCCAGGACTGTTATACAAAGAAACCTTGCCTCAAAAAGCAAAAAACAAAACAAAATGAAAATATCAGGAAAAGTGAAGTTATTATGATCTTGTTCTTTGTAGTAATAAACATAGTTGTAACTATCTTAAAGCTAAATATCCAATAGTTGGGGAACAGTGGGGTGAATCATGGCATATAGAATATTGTATAACTACTAAAATGTATGTTTATATAGTTAAGTGGTAAATTTAAGTCTGCATGGTCAGGCAGTGGCTTAATGGATAAAGGCCCTTGATGGCTCAGGTTCAATTCCTAGGAAGGAGAGAACTTACTGCCCTAAATTGTTCACTGACCAACACACAAGTTCACGTATGTACACATAAAAAATAAAGAATTAAATGTAATTTAAATCAGTTAAAGAAATAGTTCTAGAGGCTGGAGAGATGGCTCAGAGGTTAAGAGCACTAACTACTCTTCCAGAGGTCCTGAGTTCAATTCCCAGCAACCACATGGTGGCTCACAACCATCTGCAATGAGATCTGGTGCCCTCTTCTGGCCTACAGGCAGGATACTGTATAAATAAATAAATCTTTTTTAAAAAAAGAAAAGAAATAGTTCTAACCCCTTTAGATTACCAGCACTCAGGAGGCAGAGGCAGGTGGATCTTTGAGTTCGAGGCCAGCCTGGTCTACAGAGTGAATTTCAAGACAGCCAGGGCTATACAGAGAAACCCTGTCTTAAAAAGAAAAAAGAAAAAAATCCCACGGGTCTTTCTCAAATGCACACATTTTTTGCTTGTTACTCCTCCACACAGAGGGTCTGGCTGAGAGCTTCAGTCAGGGTGGAAGGGAACCATGGAGCCATAGCAGAGGCCAAGTTACATGCCCTGTTGCTCAGTACTCGGTTCTAGAGGTCCCTCTTTGTCATGCTCCTCTTGGGCTCCCAGTTTCCCCATTACTTGTGCTCAGACTTCTGAGGGCTTTCACATAGCAAGTGCCCTTGTCCTTTGTGAGTCTCTTGCTTAGCTCTCTGTCATATTCCTCTTTTTTGTTTTTCCTTTTATAGAAAGAAAAGTCAAAATCGAACAGTTCAGCAGCCCGGGAAACCAATGGCTTTCCCTCTGATGCCTCAGCCAACTCCTCTCTCCTTCTTGAATTCCAGGGTGAGTTGATTCTGTATGTCTTCCTTGCAGAAAAAAGAAAAGTTGGGGGTACAGAGATAGCTCAGTGGTTAAGAGCACTTGTTGCTCTTGCAAGGTCCTAGGTTCAGTTTTCAGCACCCACGTGGTTGCTCACAATCATCCATGACCCAGCTCCAGGGCTGCTGATGCCTTCTGAGTTACTCAGGCACCGGGCATAAGTGATACACATACAAACACACAAGTAAAATGCTCACCATATAAAATAAAAATATCTTTAAAAAAAATCAGAAAACCTTAGTGAAATCACAGGAATAAGAACATACCTTGGAGCCATGTGTGCTGTTGCATGCCTTTAATCCCAGCACTCCAGAGGCAGAGGCAGAGGCAGGCGGATCTCTGAGTTTGAGGCCAGCCTGGTCTACAGAATGAGTTCCAGTATAGTCAGGGTTATATAGAGAAACCCTGTCTGGAAAAACTAAAAAGTGGGTTGGAGCAATGTTTCACTGGTTCCCAGCACCCACATCAGGCAGCTCACAACTAACTACTTGAAAAAATTATAATCTTAGGGGATCTGACCTCTTCTAGTCTCCTTGGGTGACACACAGACACACAGACACATACATGCAATGAAAAGTGTGTGTGTGTGTGTGTGTGTGTGTGTGTGTGTGTGTGTGTGTGTATATAAAAGAAAAGAAAGAACATGGTGCCTGGGCTGGCAGTGTGGCTCAGCAGCAGTGCTTGCCTGCATGTTCGAGGCCCTGGGATCCAACCCCAGCACAGTCAGTTCTTTTCTCTGGAAAATGACCACATAGCAGTCAAGTCCTGTGCTATAGGTTGGCTTTTAGTTCAGAGAGCCTTTCCATTAATCATAATGATAACTCTGCAAGGTAGATAGATGTTAATGTTCTCGTTGTCCAGTGTTGGAGAGTGAGCTAGAAGCTGAGGATACCAGGTATCTACAGTACTGTAACCAGTGGGTGTTACCCCTGGCTGTCCTAGAACTCGCTCTGTAGAACAGGCTGTGTCTAACTCAGATCCACCTGCCTTTTCCTCCCAAGTGCTGGGATTAAAGGCTTGTGCCACCATTGCCCACTAGAAGCTGTCTCTTTTTTAGGGTGTCTGTTTTATCATGCTGCTTCAGAGTAGGCCACCCACAGCCAAGGCTGCTGCCTCCTGAGACAGCCAGCCTCAGTGACCCCTGCGCCTATAGCTCTGCTTTCTTGTGGTGGTTTTCAACCTGCAGGTCTTGGCCTGTTTGAGGGCTGAATGACCATTTCACTGGGGTCACCTAAGACTATCAGAAAGCAAGATATTTACATTACAATTCACAACAATAGTAAAATTATAGTTATGAAGTAGCAACAAAATAATTTTATGGTTGGGAGTCAGCACAACACAAGGAACTGTATAAGGGTCACAGCGTTAGGAAGGCTGAGAACCACTCATGCCTTTTTCACCTACACAGAGTCTTAACTATAAAGTAATTTCACGTCATCCCTCATTTTCACCCTGTCAGTCCGTGATACAGACGTGAGGCTGTTGTCATCCCCATTAGAGAGGCCCTGGCATCCACAGACCCAGAGTGCACAGTGACAGAACACTGCTGCTGCTGTTGTTGGGGGGACAGCACTTGGGGCTGAATCTACAGCCTCATGAGTGCAAGCTTCTGCCTCTGAGCTATATCTGCAACCCTGTTTTAATTTTAATTTTGAGATAGGCTCTCTGTAGGTTTCCCAGGCTGGCCTGGAACTTGAATCCCTCTACCTCAGCCTCCCGAGTGGCTGATATTATATACAGGTCTGTGCCACCAGACCTGGATCAGAACTTTATTTTTTCATTAAAAATGGCCACTTCCACTGGACGGTGGTGGTTTGCCTTTAATCCCAGCGCTCAGGAGACAGAGGCAGGCAGATCTCTGAGTTTGAGGCCAACCTGGTCCACAGAGTGAGTTTCAAGACTGACTCCATAGCTACTGAGAAACCCTGTCTCGAAAAAAAAAAATGCCATTTTAGTATAGAGGATAGTGGTCTTAGAAAGAGGGAAGGCTTACACTGTCTCTTTGGAACTGCATGTGAAGCTACCCAGCATGCAGTTGTCCCTGCTCTCTCCTCCCCACCAAAGTCAGTGTCACAGAAGAAGGAGAACATAGGGAAAGGTTGTGCACTGATCAGAACGCTCTTAGAGGCAGGAGGTACCAGCCTGTTTGTACTTCCAGTGCCTGGTACTGGGATGTTGGGGACACGGCAGCTCCAGAGACTGCCCATACAGCGTGAGAACTGGTGACCAATGTGTGCACAAGGGCCAGTGGAAGCATTGGAGCTCATGGGATGCCTTTCCACCCTAGTGAACACTGGGGCTCCACAGAGTGAGTGATACTGATACAGAGTGTTGCAAATGTATAGAATAGGAGCTTTCCAGGGAGTCTGGGAAGAGGAGTCTTCAGTCAGCAGCAGGAAGGCCGGCAGAGATACGGTTCACGGAGTAACGCTTGGTAAGCTCCCAGCTGCTGGAGCCAGGCTCCAGGCTAAAGACTGGCAGACCGTGAGGCCTGAGGACGGGATCATCTTCTGTCTGCTCTAAGAAGTGCGGGGCACGGAGCGCTCTCCACCTTAGGATCTTTGCAGATTTGAAGTGCTCACTCTGTCTGTGGTGTGAGGCCATGAGGCTCGAGGCTGTCACATCAGGCGAGGCTACCAAGAAGTCTGAAGTGCGGGTGACCAGGACAGTGACTGCTGGAGGCGATGCTGGAGGAGGAGCTTTGCACGCCTCCGTCTCTGCTGTCAGTTTACTTGGTGACCTTTAGACAGAGGTGACCTTTAGACAGAGCCCCCAAGTGGTAACCTCTCACCCTTGGGGCAGTCAGGTGGCTGAGAGCCTGAGGTGACCACCTCCACATACCACAGCTTCCTTCAGGAACCCTGAGGGACAGACATGTGGTGCTACCATTCTGTGTGCCAGGGGAAGCACAGATGGCACCCCCACCTCCCGCTGTGCAGCGAGAAGCTACCAGGCCTGAGCTGTAATTGGTAGGCAATAGAAAACGTGGTTATATAAGCAGAGTTCCACATTACTGGGGTAGAAATGGTGTATTCGTAGGCTTTTTGTTTGTGTGGTTTTTTTTTTTTTTTTTTTTTTTTTTTTTTGTGAAAGGGTTTCTCTATAACAGCACTGACTGGCTTGGAACTAACTCTGTAGACCAAGCTGGCCTCGAACTCACAGAGATCCACCTGCCTCTGCTACCACCACCGCCCAGCGTGTTCATAGGTTCATACATGGCTGTATGTACTGTATATTGTCAAGAAGGAAATGTTGGAGTTGGGAATATAGCTCCGTTGGTAGAGTGCTCGCTCAGTCACAGGAAGCCTGGGTTCCATCCTCGGCACCACACAAAGCAGCTGTACGCCTCTGAGCTCCACACAAGAGGTGAAGGCAGGAAGATCAGAGTTCATAGTGATTCTTGCGAGTGTGCAGAGTCGCACCTGTAATTAGACTGGGGGAATAGAGCCAGGAGGATTGACGTAAGTGGAGGCCAGCCTGCTCTATGTAGTGAAGCCTCTCTCAAAACAAACAAATCAGCTTAGGCCCGAGATAATTCCCAGGGCACCAGGAACCCCACTCAGGCCTCCTTCTTAGAGGCATCTGCACCAGTGCTAACTGTTGGTGACTCTGGCCAAGCACTTTGGGCAGTGCCGTCCCAGCTGTTTCTTTACTTTGTTTGGTTCCCAGATGAGAACAGCAACCAGAGTTCCGTGTCGGATGTCTACCAACTCAAAGTGGACAGCAGCACCAACTCAAGCCCCAGCCCTGAGCAGAGCGAGTCCCTGAGCCCTGCACACACCTCAGACTTCCGCACTGATGACTCCCAGCCACCCACCCTGGGCCAGGAGATCCTCGAGGGTGAGTTGTGGGAGTGCCTCATATACATCTTTGGCCCTTGATAGCTTCTGGCCTGTTAGCGGTAAGCCACAAAATTGAACTTGTTTTGGTGTGGATACTGGGTGCGTGCTGTTAGCCATGTGCTGTTCTAGCTCCTTCCATCTGTTCTCTCTAATGTTGTAGCACAGGGAGAGAGTGGGAATGGTGCTGTTTGGAGTGGCAGGTGAGCTTTGTGTCTGCCACCCAGGTTGGGATGGTGGTCCTCTGTGGGCTGGTCACACTGTGTCCATCCTCAGCCAGGCCTGCACCTTCTTGCCATAACTCTTCCCCAGGCAAGGCCAGGCTAGATCCTTGGGCTAACCTTGTTGCTGTTGCAGAGCCATCACTGCCTGCGTCTGAAGTTGCAGATGAACCTCCCACCCTCACGAAGGAAGAACCGGTCCCATTAGAGACACAGGTAAGAGGTCCTTGTTTTCCCCATTTCCAGGAAAGGAAAGACCCTAGGGATTTGGTGGACCGCACAGCTGTGCTGTGGTAGGGTGTAGGGTCTGCTGGCGAAACAGAGTCGCCATTTCTAAAATAGGCTCAGGGTTTGATCACCTTTGGGCAGGCTGCAGGGTCGTGAATGGGCAGGGCTTCTCAGAGGGGAGGCTCATCATGGTCTGTCCTGCTATTTCTAGACCACTGAGGAAGAAGAGGACTCTGGTGCCCCGCCCTTGAAGCGATTCTGTGTGGACCAACCTGCAGTACCGCAAACCGCGTTGGAAAGCTAGCACCATCCCGGCCCCTCGCCTCCTGGCCCCTGCCTCTATTTATTGCATTCTGGTCTGACCGAGCTCTGACACTGGGGTCCAGGCAAGCACTAGGGTCCAGAGCCTGTGTAGGGGAGCCCTCTGGGCTAGAAGGATGACGGAGGGCGTGGGATCGTTGTATCATCTTCCTGTCCCTGACACTTGTGTCTGCTTGCTCTTGAGCAGAGGAGCACGCACAGCTTTTCTGCACCCCAAGTAGGCCAGAGCATCAGGGTTCATTTGTCACCTCCAGAACCACTGCACGGAGCTGCTGGTGCTGCCTTGAGGAGAACGGTGTGGAAGGCACCCTAGAGAAGAGTGCCTGGGATTACTTGAACTTGAACGGAGACTGTAGAGTCATGGACTTAGCTGCAGGGCCAGGGCCCTGCAGGCTGTTGCTGGAAGACAGGCTGATGGGTAGAGATGTGGAGAGCAGGGGGAGGCTTTCCCAGGAGGGACGGGCTCTCTCCACCTGGGGGCAGGCGACCCATGGGGGATGGCACCCTGTCCCTGAGGCAGGCCTTCTCTGTTGGATGCCCCAGCTGCTCCCAGCCCTGTGCCTGCCAGAACCTCCCGCTTCCCCCCCACTCACGCACACACGCAGCTTCCGGTTCTCACTGTCCATTCCATTCCAGCATCCCTGCATCTGCTGCAGAGACCCCAGCCAGGATGGAGGTTCTGACCACAGTACCTGCTTCAGCTCAGACTTTCTAGAAAGTTCCCTTTTCTTTCAAATCTGCATGTTTAATTGAACTTTATGATTTTATTTTTTGTCTGAAAAAAAGAAAAGTTTAAGAAAAAATGGAAATGGGCAACAGCAAGTGAAGACCTATTTTAGCACTGAATAGAGTATTTTTAAATTAAACTATTTGAAATATGCCTTGTTAGTATCTGATTGCTTCTTCCTACAAAGTTGTGGGAGTACACGTGGAGTGGGTGCATGGTGCATGCTTGAAGTCCTCATGAGCTGACCCTGTCCGCCCGCCGTCTGCTCCCATGGATGCCCTTTCTGACAAACTAGTGTGAGTCGGGGCAGCCTGGAGCCTGAGGTGGGAGGAGCTTGAGTTTGGGGTCAGCCTGCGCTGCTCAGTGTTTCCAAGGCCTGGTTAGGCTTCATGGGAAGGCCCTGTCTTAGGAAAATAGAAAAGAATTAGGGTTGCAGAAATGTCTCGAGAGTGAAGAGCTGAGTTGCAGCCCTCCCTAGCTGTGGGCAGGTGCAGGAGTGCTGTCCATGATTCCAGTGTTCCTGTGTGGGATGGCAGACAGAAGTAGGAGACTCCCCGGAGCTCATGGCCAGCTGGCCTGGACCACACAGGTGAACAAAACAAGGTGGAAAGTGAAGAGGTAATCCTGTGACCTCCACATGAACTCTGCCACGTGTACTGACACTCACATGAACACACACGTGCGCGTGCACACATATAATTTGTAATTTATATAAACTAAATATATGTTAAATACATTTGTGGGTTGGAGATGGGGCTTGCTGATGAAGGGCAGCATGTACTGCTCTTGCAGAGGACCCCAGTTCAGTTCCCAGCACCCACACGGCAGCTCGACAGCTAGGCTTCTATCTTCTGCACCAGGTAAAATGGCACACAAGCGTACTCACAGAGCGGGATGTGTAGGCAGGAAGACCAGGCGTTCAGGGCCAGTCTTAGCTTAGTGGCACACACCTTTAATCTCGGTGCTTGGAAGGCAAAGGCAAGATTTCTGTAAATTCAAGGCTAGCCTGGTCTACATGGTTCCAGGACAGCTAGGGCCACACGAGAGATTCTGCTTCAAAAGCACTTAGCACACACAGGCAAGGGATTCCTGATGCAAGCTGCCTAGCCGTATTGGTGAGCTCTGGGTTCAAGTCAGAGATTCTGCCTCTGAATGAGATGGAGATCAGCTGAGGACTTTTTGACCTTGGGTCTCCCACACGTACAAAAGTGAACATAGACTTCATTTTGGCTACAGAGTCAAATCAAAGTCAGGCTGGGCTACATGAGGCTCTCTCAGAGATAGTTGTTTTCCTGGGTGGTGGTGTACACCAGCATTTCAGGAGGCAGAAGCAGGAGGATCTCTTGAGTTCAAGGCCAGCCTGATCTACAGAGCAAGTAATGCCAGGACTGTTGCACAGAGAAATCTTGTCTCAAAAAACAAAAAGTAATAGTAATAACATTTTTTATGTGTGTTTGCATGAAACACAGTGTGATGGTGGAAGTCAGAGGACAACCTGCAAAAGTCAGCTTTCTGCCTTATGGGTCCAGGAATCACACTCAGGCCTCAGGCTCCATAGCAAGTGGCTTTACCTGCTGTGCCATTTTGCTGCCCCTCACCAAAGAAAACTTAGAGCAGAAAGTCATTATAATATAGTTTAATACAGAAATAATAACAGCCCCAAGTAGGAGACTGTAGGGAAGGCAAGAAAAGGAGCTAGCTGCAAGATTTTTTTTTAAATATTTATTTATTTATTATGTGTACAGCATTCCTTCCATGTGTGCCTGCAAGCCAGAAGGGGGCACCAAGTCTCATTATAGATGGCTGTGAGCCACCATGTGGTTGCTGGGAATTGAACTCAGGACCTCTGGAAGAGCAGTCAGTGCTCTTAACCACTGAGCCATCTCTCCAGCCCTAGCTGCAAGATTTTAAGGCTGTAGATTAAAATCATCTGATATCATCTAGTTGCGCCCTGACTGCTAACTACTACATAAGAAAGAGGTCAGTGTTGTTTCCATAGAATCAAGAGGAAGGTGGGCAGAGGCATAAAAGATTATAGACTATGGGAAGGGGTTTGTTTCATCATTAGTGTGTGTGTGTGTGTGTGTGTGTGACAGAAGACAACTTGAAGAGCTGGTTCTCTTTCTAATATGCGGGTCCCAGGGAACTGAAGTGAACGCAAGACCTTGGGGTTGGCAAGAACGCTTTACCTCTGAGCTACCCCACCACCCCCAGTCTTGTTCTTTTTGTCCTATTTGGGTTTTTCTGAGGCAAGGTCTCACTATCTAGTCCTGATTGGGCTAGTTACTGTATAGTCCTGGTGGCCCGGAACTCTCAGAGATCTGCCTGCCTCTGCTTCCTGAGTCCTGGGTGAAAGGTGTGTGCCATTTCACCTGGCTGTGTTTAAGACAGATTCTCAGGTAGGCCAGGCTGGCTGCCAACTTGCGATAGAGTTTAGGATAAGCTTGAACTCCTCATCTTTCTTCCTTGTCCCAAGTTCTGGAAGTATAGCGTCTCACCACCAAGCTCCAGGTTCGAGATGTTTTGAGTTTGAGATACCAATGGGACAGACTGAAGAGACCTGGTGGAAGGTGAACTGTTTGGGTGAAGGTTTGTGAAGGGATCCGTGAAGGGACCCATGCGGAATGAGTGGGTGACAGGACCGCTCCATGCGGCAGGGCACAAGGCAAGCCCTAGGCTGGGTCCGTGTCCTGTAGGAGGCTGCATGAGGAAGCCAATGGATGGGCATCTCTAAATGGTGCTTTTCCCAGCAGAAAACCAGGTACTGCTGCCTGGGAGTGGACACAGGAGGAGGTCTGAGGAGGATGCCTGGGAACTGCCAACTTTAATTTTGTCCTTTAGTATTAATCTGTTTATTCAAATGGGAGAGAGGATACATTGCATGAGTAATCATGCTAAAATTATGACTTAAAAAAGTCTTGCATGGGGGTGTAGCTCAGCTGGTGGAGAGCTTACCTAGCACGCATGAAGTCGAACCCCTGAACAACAGAAACCAAGCACGGCACACCTGGAAGCCCAGCTCGGGGTGGTGATGACCAGAGGTTCAAGGTCATTCTCTCGGTGAGTTAGAGGCTAGCCTGGCTTAAAAGAATCCCAGTCTCAAAAACAAAACCAAACCTTGAGTCGTGACTGTCTGCATAAGACCTTCA
The DNA here is from genome assembly GCF_014885135.2 of Alexandromys fortis. NCBI lineage: Eukaryota > Metazoa > Chordata > Mammalia > Rodentia > Cricetidae > Alexandromys > Alexandromys fortis. The sequence goes on from NW_026068184.1 coordinate 203,469, forward strand.
AAAGACTGGATTCATCAGTGTTTTGGTCGTGGATGGGGAGGGACTCAAAGACCCTGCCCCTCCCTGAGGATCCATGGCTGCTGGGGTGAGCCAGAGGCATCTTCAGTGGTACATACAGTGACTGGTAAGTTCTCCATGCTTCTGAAAGCAGCCATTATGAACCTCATTGTGTCGTATGCATTAAAAACCACGCAGAAACACGAAAAAAAAATCAGAGATGACGACAACAACACAAAATCCAACATGAAAGTAGAAAGGCGTGGTTAATGGTTTTAGTTCAGAAGGAAGAATCAGAGGGAGCAGGAGGAGGACGAGAGAGGGGAAGGGGAAGGAATATGGCCGAAATAAATACTATGAGCCTGCAAGATGGCTCAGCGGGACCTGAGTTCAAGCCCCAGGATCCATGTGGTGGAAGGAGAGCACTGACTCCTGCCAAATTGCCCTCTGACCTTCCCGTGTGCACAGTGGTACCCATGCTCCCCCCACAAGTAAAGAAATCATAAATATAAAAACATGACAAACATATAAAAATGTTACGATGAAACCCATTATTATGTGATTACGGGTAAATGATATATGCTAACAGTAAACACTGATCAAAAGGCCTGATAATTGGGTGAAACGGGGTATGCTTGGAACCATTAGAGAATGAGATTCAGAAGGCAATGAATGATGTGATCAGAGGCACAGAGGTGAAGTCGGCGGAGCTGGGGAGACTGAGGCAGCAACACCTGTGAGTCTGAGGCAACGTAGCTAAATTTTGCCCTGACCAAGGAAGAACTTTTGTTTGTTTGTTCGTTTTCAAGACAGGGTTTCTCTGTAGCTTTGGAGCCTTTCCTGCAAGGCTGGCCTCAAACTTAGATCCACCTGCCTCTGCCTCCCACATGCTGGGATTAAAGGTGTGCGCCACTACCGCCCAGCAAGAGCCCTTTTCTTTACTTTTCCTTGTTTGCTTTCATTTCTCCTCTCCTCTCTCTCTCCCTGCCCCCCACCTCCATAGTCCTGCTTGGCTTCAAACTCACAAGGATCTACCTATTTCTCCACCCCAGCGCTGGGATTCTGATTTCCATGAACATTAAGTGTCAAATCCTCATCTTTTTATCCCTATTATTTTATTTTACATGTATGTATGTTTTGCCTGTGTGTGCCCCACATGTGTGCAATGCCCATGGAGACCAGAAGAAGGGGTCATATCCCCTGGGATTGGAGTTACAGACTTTTGTGACTTTACCCACAATGTGGGTACTGGGACTCAAACCCTGGTTCCCTGGAAGAGCTGTCGGTACTCCTAACTTCGAGCCGTCTCTCCAGCCATTAAGTTTAAATTTATTATTGCTATTATTGATTTTTTTTTTTACTTGTGCAGGGGTTAGGGTTGTGTGCATGTGCCTTCAGAGTCCAGAAGACGAGGCTGGACTCCCTTTGAACTGGAGTCACAAGCAGTTGGGAGCCATCCCATGAGGATGCTGGGACTCCACTCAGATCTTCTGCAAGAGCAGCCTGGTTTTTGTTTGTTTTTAACCTTTGTGGCATGTGTCACCACTACTCTGCAAGCATCTGTCTAGACCTCTTTAACTTTTATTTGAAATTATGCACATGGGGGGTATGTATACAGGGTTGCATGTGTCTGTCTCTCTGGAGTTACAGGCAGTTATGAGCCCTTAAGGTCAAAGCCGTGAATCAGAACAGGAAGCTCTTAATTGCTGAGTCACCTCTGCAGCCCCAATACACACACAGACACAGACACACACACGTCCTTTAATGTAATTTTACTTATTTGCTTATTGTGATGGGGTCTTGCTATTCAGCTCAGACTGACCTGCAAAGACTGTATGTAGCCCATGCTAGCCACGAACTCACTCAGAATTCTCCAGCTTTAGAAGTCTGACTTGTATAAGCCTCATGTATGTATGTATGTATACACATACAAGAAACTTTTACATCATCCTTCCACTTTTTTTTTTAAAGATTTCTTTATTTTTATTATGTATACAACATTCTGCCTCCATGTATGCCCGCACGCCAGAGGAGGGCGCCAGATCTCAGTACCGATGGTTGTGAACCACCATGTGGTTGCTGGGAATTGAACTCAGGACCTCTGGAAGAGCAGCCAGTGCTCTTAGCCTCTGAGCCATCTCTCCAGCCCCCTCCACTTACTATTTTAAAAAGATTTAGTTTTTGGGGCTGGAGAGATGGCTCAGTAGTTAAGAGCATTGCCTGTTCTTCCAAAGGTCCTGAGTTCAATTCCCAGCAACCACATGGTGGCTCACAACCATCTGTAAAGAGGTCTGGTGCCCTCTTCTGGCCTGCAGGCATGCACACAGACAGAATATTGTATGCATAATAAATAAATAAATATTAAAAAAAGATTTATTTTTAAATTGTGTATGTGTGCGTGCATGGTGGGGGTGTAATGCGCGCTTGGGCAAGAGAAGTGGGAACTCCTGGAGCTGCAGTTACAGGCAGTTTCGCGCTACCTGATGTGGGAGCTGGGAATTGAACCTGGGTCCTCCCAAAGCGGAGTACACGTTCTCAACCCCTGAGCCAGCCTTGCAGCTTTTCTTCCACAGATTTTTAAAGAAACTTCTACATTAACCTTCCCTGTAAGTCTTTTAGAGACAGGCCGACTGTCAATCTCCGTTTCGCAGCCACACCGGCTGGGGTCCCAGGCGCCCTAATAGGAAACCTCTGTTTGGGCAGGGCCCGAGTTACTTCCCGCCCAGCACAACTCCACCCGCGGCTCCCCGGGCGTGGCCGAGCGCGGCCCCTTTAAGAGGGGGGCGGAGCGCGAGTGGAAAGACAAAGCCCCTGGCCGCGCGCTCCCCCTCCCCCCTTCGGCGCACCACACGGACAGTGGGTGCCCGGATGTCGGTGTCGCCGTGGGTGACAGATGGTGCAATGTCTGTGTCTGTGTGACAGGGCTGTCTGCTCTGTCCTCGTTGAGTCCTCCACCTTCCGTCCTCCCCGCTTCCTCCCCGTCCCTTTACTTTTTAAGTCCGCCACCGGAGGCCCGCACGCCAGCCCCCGGCTCTTACATAACGTGACCTTTCACCTTTTCAGACTGCCCTCTAGTGCGCTGCAACCAAACTACGTGGCTGGGGCCCAAGGGGCGGGACTGGAGCGCGGAGCGACAGCCGCTCTGAGCCAATAGACTACGAACGCCGCTCAGCCCTCCGCCTATCGAAGCATCCGTCCCAGGGCGCCACGGAGGAGCAAGTTAGTCTGTGCGCTGGCCCGGCAGCGGGGGGGTAGGAAGGGAATCTCCCGCCATTTTTCAATAATTTCCTCCGGTGCCCGCTGGAGAGGAGTCGTGACTAGCGGCGGCGGCGGCGGAGATCGGCGGGAGGCGAAAGGCGCCGGAAGGAGCGAGGAGGATATCTCGGTTTCTTCCCCCTCGCGGCTTTCCCCTCGCTTCCATGGCCGTGGCGCGGTCCCGCCAGCTCTGAGGGAAGCCGGAGTTCGCGCCGCCCTCTCACCCCTCCCCTCCCCCACCGCCCCGGGAGCCAGGCGCTTCGCTCGCTCGTTCGCTCGGAGCCGCCGGGGCCTAGCTCTGCGCGGCCGAGCGGCCGAGCCTCCGGCGCTCCGTGCCCGCCGCTGCCGCGATGGCGCCGCTGCTGGGCCGCAAGCCCTTCCCGCTGGTGAAGCCGCTGCCGGGAGAGGAGCCGCTCTTCACCATCCCGCACACTCAGGAGGCCTTCCGCACCCGGGAGTATCCTTTTTCCGTGCACGCTGTGGACGCCCGGCCGCGGCTGCGCAGGGCGAGGGATGGAGATGGCGAGATGCGGATGGGCCGCGCGCCGCTCGCGGGGCAGCTGTCACCGCACCGGGCCATCCGCGGGCCGCGGTGTCCGGGGCCCTGCATGGCCGGGCTGGGATCTCCCCGGCGGAATCCATCCGGCCGGCCGTCTCCAGCCGTCCTTCCCGGAACCGCGCGCCTCCATCCTTTCCCCCTTACTTTGTCCCCGGGGCCTCGGTGACGATCGCAGTACCAATTCCCTCCTCCCCAACTTGGCTTCGGGCCCTAAGTGACTAGGGGAGGGACGCCGGGTTTCCGATGCGCATTTTCTTTCTCTCCCTTCGTATAAATGAAACCGTCAAGTTAAGTTTTTGAAATTGTACCGGCGCGGTCGCGTGATCCGGCTTGTGCAAGCTTCCGCTGCGTCTTGTGTGGGCAGTGCGGGGACATTGATGTGAGTTGTGGGTTTTGTTTTTCTCCTCCGGAGTGGACTTTAGGCCAGGGATGAACTGACAGAACCGTGGACCACAAAACGCGGCATTAACTTCTCCCCCACTGTAGGTGGGAGGGGGCAGAAAGGTACCTTGATGGTTCTGGTGGCCTTTTCTTCCCCAGGGAACAAACAGGTTTGAAATTTAGAAGCTTCATTTTTCTTTCTTTTTCGAAAGAGTGCTTTGTGTTTATCAGGCTGGTCTTGAACTCTGCAGTCGAGGCTGGATTTGAATTTCTGATCCTCCTGCTTCTCCCTCCCCAGATGGCTTGCTTTCTTTCCTTTTTTATTTTATTTTATCTATTTGCTTATTTGTTTATTTTTTGAGACAAAAATCTTGCTGTGTTGTTCAGGCTGTCTTTGCATAGCCTCTACCAATCCTGCTTGAACTTAGTCAACCTTCCAAGCCTGTGCCACCATTCAATACAGTTAGAAGCAGGTAAACTTTTGCGACATCCTTAACGTTTTCTGTTTTAGGACCGTGAACCTGGTGTTTTAAAATAGCCTCTGCATTTCTGACCATTGCTTTAAGATTTCTGGACCAACCATACCACTTGGTTAAAAGTTGTATCACTTTTTTGCACAGTGGGGGAAATGTTGGATGAATCTTTTAGGTCTTATTTGGGCTTTTTGTGTGTTCGTTTTGTTTTTTTGAGACAGGGTTTCTAGCCCTGACTGTCCTGGAACTCGATTTGTAGACCAGGCTGGCCTCATAGCCACCTGCCTCTACCTCCTGAGTACTGGGATTAAAGGTATGGGCTACCACTGCCTGTCCACTTAGTTTGAAAAAAGATAGATTTCCGTATCAAACTTGCATAAAAAATACTTTTATCATCCCTTTTCCTTTGAAAAGACTAGATTTTGTTTTAATTCCTGCTGTACCTGTAGATCAGAAAGGGCAATTTACTCTTGGCCTTTGCTTCAGACATTTTTTTTTAATTGTATCCCAGGATGACTTCTAACTTATGTTTTGGAAGCTGGCCTTTACTGCCTAGTCCCCCTGCCTCAACCTCCAAAGTGTTGGGATTGCAGATGTCTACCTGCTCAGCTTGATCTTGGCTTTAATATAGTGTTTTGAATAATTAGGATAATTTCCCTTCCCTTCCTCTCATCATTGGGGGCTTGAACCTAGGGCCTTGTACTATTAGTAAACTATATCTTTAGCCCTCTTTCTTTATTTTGAGTAAGGGCATTACCAGAATTGCTGACGTTGGCTCTGAACTCACCATGTGGCTTAGGCAGGCCTTGGACTTTTGGTTCTCCTGCTTCAGCCTTCCCAGTAGCTGGACTTAACAGGCCTTTACTCCAGCACCAGCTAGGGCAGGTTCAGTTTTGTTAGTATCAGTTCTGAATTCCAGTGTTCACCTACAGAGAGTCTTAGAAAAGCACCGCCCCTTTTAGTTTTATCTATATGGTGTTTTGCCTGTATCTGTGTCTATATACCGCTTGTATTCCTGGTTCCTCTGGAGGCCAGATGACAACTTTGGATCCCCTGGAACTGGGGTTAAAGAGCTACCGTGTAGATGCTGGGAATTGAACCCAGGTACTCTGCACTTAACTTCACTGTTGACTCTAGCCCGTGTTTTTTTTGTTTGTTTGTTTGTTTTGTTTTGTTTTTTCTTTTTTTGATAGGGTCTCACTTTGTAGATCTTTCAAGCCTGGAAGTCATTTTGTAGACCATACTGACCTGAAACTCACATAGATCTGCCTGTCTCCACCTCCTAAGTGTTGGGATTAAAGGCGTGCGCTACCATGCCTGGCATTCATGTAGGTAGGTAATTTTGATCATGTGTCTATAGCATCTCTGAGCTGAAATGAGTCTTAAGGGGTCTAGATCCTGTCTGCTTGCCTAGTGGGCTCAAGAGAATTGAAGTTGGTGTGTTAAAGATCATACACCCTGGTTATAATGATGAGAGTTGAGATCACAAACCAGTGCTTTCAGCCATATCACTGTAAATAAACCAAGGGAAGAACAGGGAATTGTGGAACCAGGGCCTTGCATGTGCTGCTGTACTACTGAGCTGCAGTGTCTGTGATATAACCCATGTTGCCCTTGAGTGCTTTAATCCTCAACCTCCCTTGTGAGGGATTTCTGGGTGTTAGGATCATAGTCTTGTGTCATCATACTTCACCTTCTTTTATTTTAATGGAATTAATTTTTTAAAGATTTATGTATTTTATGTGTATGAGTGTTTTGTCTACATGGATGTATATGCACCTCATGTTGTGTTTATAGATGATTGTCACCATGTATTAGTAAGTGCTCTTAACTGCTGAGCCATCTCTCCCACAACTCCCCCCCATTTATTGAAATATTAGTCTACACTGTCATTTTGATATAAGTTGTAGGTAGATGATATAAGGTGTATTTAGCTCTACTAATTACATTATTTCTGCTAATTATATACTTGCTTTTTTTTTTTTTTTAAGCAGTTTCCATGCTTTCACTAGAGTAAAAGTTTACTTCTGGGAATCTAACATAGTCTCTCTATGTCATTCATTCTTCTCTTTATTTGTTTTATTGAGTCAGAGTTCTTACTATGTAGCACTGGTTGGCCTGGAACTCATATATAGTCCTGGCTGTCCTTAAACTCAGAGATTTGCCTGCCTTGGCTTCCTTAAAATTGTATTGTACTACACCCAGCTATTGATTGTTTGTGAACTGTTGATGGTAACACTAATATTATTAGAGGTGGATTTTGTTCTAGTAAGTATACTAAATACTTCATAAAAGATAAATTCCAACTCTTAACAGGTATACTGAGCTGTTTGAAAAATGACCATAGCCAGTTAATTTAAAACTATTAACAAAGGCTTTGTTTATTATTTATTGTCTGGGGAAGATAGGGTGTGTGGTCATATGTATGCCATGGTTTACATTGTGAAGCATGCTAGGCAGGCACCATCAACCATCATAGTACTATTTCCCTAGCCCTTCAGACTTAACGAAAACTGAAACCTGAATTATTTAAAATAGTATGTATTTAATAAACATTCTTTCTTTTAGGATTTCCTATACCAGTATTTAGAACTTTTTAACAGGAGTTCTTTAAAAAGGATTATATTAGAGGAAATTATTCTCCTGGAAATTTCCAGTAGTGGGAGCATGTTGAGGGTGGTTTAGAGTGCTCTGGACTGTGTGGCTGGCTGGTCGGCATGTTTCTTTATGAGGCTATTAGTGGTTCCATGGAGGAGAGCAGATGTATGGTTGAGCAACAGCTGTATTTGAAATATTACCAGTCCTCAATTTATATTTATGGTTATGTTTTTAACAAGATTAATTTTCTTTTTATTTTGATTGCATGAATTATTATAGCAACTTTTTCTATTTTAACTTTAAGCAGTGAGTCAGTGAGTTCTTGAAGGTACTTTGTACTCCTTGAATTTACAGTATTCTGAAATTGAGGCAGGAGAAAAAGGAGTTTTAGACCAGCCTAAAGTACAAGGAGACCCTGTCTCAAAAACAAAAGGGGCTGGAGAGATGGCCTAGTGTTAAGAGCTCTTATTACTGGAGAACCTCAGATTGCGGACTCACAACCCTGGTGGTAAATCCCACTCTGAGGGAATATAATGCCCCCTTCTGGCTTGTGTAGGTACTACAGCACATACAATGCATAGCATGCTTTCATTCACACATTCTCACACCCACACGCACATTTTTTTTTTAATTTTAAAAAAAGAAAACTGGAATTTGTTTTATGTCTGAGTGTTTACCTGCATGAATGAATTACACTAAGTGTGTGCATGGTACCCATGGAGATCCGAAGAAAGGATGGGATCCCTGTGACTGTAGTTACTGGCAGTTGCGAGTTGCCATGTGGGTGCTAGGAATTGAACTTGGGTCCTCTGGAAAGGAGTCAGTGCTCTTACTTGAGTCATTTCTCCAGCCCTGTTTGTTGATTTTGAGATAGGGTCTCACTATGCAGCCGTAGCTGTCCTGGGATTTTTAATGTGGACCAGGCTGGCCTCAAACTCACAGAGATCCGTCTGCCTCTGCCTCCTGAGTGCTGGGACTAAAAGCATGCACCGTCATGCCCAGCCATCCAGCCCTATTTTGCTTTTTGAGTTGTAGTCTGGCTTAATGAAATACAGACTGGCTCTTACTTGGTTTTGAGACAGCTATGTATGTCTTATTTAGCTCTGGCTGGCCTGGAACTTTAGGCAGTCCCTCTAGCCCTAGCCTCCTGACTGGGGGGACTGCAGGTGTCCATCATTATACCCAGCTAACAGTTTTTGATGTCATTTGGCCATAGATGGCCTATTAAGTAAAACTGGGTTTTACTCGTGAACTGGAGCTACCAACAACCTAATATAGATTCATATTTTTGTTGTGTGCATCAGTTGTCATAGTTTCTGAATTTTAGAAACAACTGTTTTAGGAGTTTTATCGTATTTGTGCAGTATATATGACTCTAGAACAGTCTGAGTAGAGCATGCTTGAAGAGTTAGGTAACTGTAAATGGAATTAGGTTATAGTTTTGAACATTTTTTTTTTTTTCGTTTTGGTTTGGTTCTTTGAGATAGGGTTTCTCTGTGTAACAGCACTGGCAATCCTGAAGTTCACTTTGTAGACCAGGCTGGCCTCGAGCTCATAGAGGTCAGCCTGCCTCTGCCTCCCCAGTGCTGGGATTAAATACATGCACCACCACACCTGGCTATGAATAAATCTTTAAAAATTAAAAATAAGGGGGCTGGAGAGATGGCTCAGAGGTTAAGAGCACTGACTGCTCTTCCAAAGGTCCTGAGTTCAATTCCCAGCAACCACATGGTGGCTCACAACCATCTATAATGAGATCTGGTGCCCTCTTCTGGCATGTGAGCATACATGGAAGGAATGTTGTGTACATAATAAATAAATAAATCTTTAAAAATAATTGTTTTATGAGTATTTTGCCTGCATACATGTCTGTATACCATGTGTATGCCTGGTACCCTCAGAGGCCAGAAGAGGGATATAGATCTGGAAACTGGAGTTTCGGATGTTTGTGAGCCACCATGTAGGTGTTGGGAATAAAACCCAGGTCCTCTAGAAGAACAGCCTGTCCTCTTAATCAACAAGCCATTTCTTCAGTTCCCAAAGTTGTAGTTTTGATGGGTTTATTTTTCTGGTTAATTATAGCCCATGCTGATTTCAAAGTTTGTGTGTAGCATGGGCTGGCTTTGAACTTGGGGCAGTCTTCTGCCTCTACCTCCCAAGTATTGAGATTAAAAATATATGATAATGCCCAGTTAATTCACTATAATAGATTATGCCAGATTCGAGTTGTTAATTGATTGACAGTTTGATCCAAAGAGAGAAAAGATAGAATTAAAAGGCAAATCTGAGAGTTTGCTTTATTAGTATTAGGACTGTACTTGCATGTGTTTGTGACAGGCTCCAGCCTTTAGAATGCTGGAATTGTAAGAGTGTACCACCATGTTCATCTTTAGTTACATGGGTTTCTTATTTGTTTGTTTGTTTGTTTTTAAATATTTATTTATTATGTGTACAATATTCTGTCTGTGTATATGCCTGCAGGCCAGAAGAGGGTACCAGACCTCATTACAGATGGTTGTGAGCCACCATGTGGTTGCTGGGAATTGAACTCAGGACCTCTGGAAGAGCAGGCAATGCTCTTAACCTCTGAGCCATCTCTCCAGCCCCTATTTGTTTGTTTTTAAATTTATGTGTATGGGTGTTTTTCCTGCTTGTGTATATTGTCTATGTACTGCCTGCATATATTGTGTCTGGTGGTCAGAAGAGAGTGTCTGGTCTCTGGAACTCTACATATGGTTGTGAATTTAGATTCTGGGAGCTGAACCTAGATCTTCAAAAGCAGCAAGTGCCCTTAACTACAGAGCCATCTATCCAGCCCCTTTAGTTATGCTAGTTAAACCTTCATATGTTGTTGGGCCGAAGCATTGTGTCAGTGTTCTGTTGCTGTGAAGAGACACCATGACTACAGCAACTCTTACATCAGAAAACATTTAATTGGGGCTTGCTTATAGTTTTAGAGGTTTAGTCCTTTATTGTCATGGTGGGGAGGATGGTAGGAACATAGAGAGATGGTCAGAGTCACTGAGAGTTCCACATCTAGATCCACAGGCAGCAGGAAGAGCCAGGCACTGGAACTAACTTGGGGTTTTGAAACCCCAAAGCCCACGCCCAATGACACTTTCTCCAGCAAGGTCACACTTTCTAATCCTTCTGAAGTAGTGCCACTTCCTAATGACTAAGCATTCTTATTTAAACCACCACAGCCAGGTCCTTTTGAAAGAAATAAACATTACTTGGCTAAAGAGAATAAAGCAGCATATTGTGGTAAGAATAGTTCTTGGGGTCCTGAAAAGTAAATGCATAATGACATAGTCTAGAATTTGAAAATGCCTTATCAGTTATAGATTGCTTAACCTTTTGAGAATTGCTTTGACATTTTGTCTCAATTACATGTACAGCAGTTGCTGAAACAAAAACCTCAATTGACATTTTCTCTGAGTGGTTACTTGGGAGTGAGTGACTTTTGGTAACCTAAAATCAGAAATAGAATTTAGAGCCTATTGATTCAACTATCTTTTAACAGTTATTCTCTCTTCCCCTTTCAGTTTTGTTTTTGTTTTGTTAAGATTTATTTATTATGTATACAGATGTGTGTCTGCAGGCCAGAAGAGGTGTATTAGATCTCATTACAGATGGTTGTGAATTACCATGTGGGTGCTAGGAAATGAACTCAGGTCCTCTGGAAGAGAAGCTAATGCTCTTAACCTCTGAGCGATCTCTCCAGCCCTTGTTTTTATTCTTTTTGAGACAGGGTTTTATGTGGCCCAAGTTTGTCTCAAACTCTTTGTGGAGATGACCTGGAACTCCTGATCTCCCTGCCCCTTCCTCCTAGGTGCTGGGATTACAGGCGAGTGACACTACTGGCTTTAAATACTTTGAGTGAGGATAAAGCATGTTGCTTGGAATATACTGGGATTGGCAGCTAACTCTAGTTGCAGCTCAGTTTATTTTCTTAACTTTTAATTTTATTTTATGTGTATCAGTCTGTGAAGGTATCAGATCTTACAGTTACAGACAGTTGTTAGCTGCCATGTGGGTGCTGGGAATTGAACCCAGGTCCTCTAGAAGAGCAGTCAGTACTCTTAACCACTGAGCCATCTCTCCAGCCCTCAGTTTATTTTCTTGTATAGCATCTGTTACTATTGGTGCACAGAAGTAAACTAGTTGTTTATTAATTGAATTTGAGTATGGGTGGCTGATAGTTCCAGTTGGGATGGTGGGAAAGTCACACTATTCTGTTCTCTTCTCCCATCCCACTCAGGAAGACTGAACAACTAGTTAATGGTTAGGTGAAGTTAGTGTTACCAGAGCCAACATGAAGACTGGAATAAATAGTATATCAGAGCCATGATTAGGTAGAAGAAGGACTAATGAGTGGGAAATGAATCACCAGTCTGCATTTACTCCAAACTGCCTGTGGGATGTGGTCATCTTACTTATCTTACTGTAGACTGATTTTTATTTTTAGTTTAGTTTAGTTTAGTTTTTCGAGACAGGGTTTCTCTGTAGCTTTGTAACCTGTCCTGGAACTAGCTCTTGTAGACCAGGCTGGCCTCGAACTCATAGAAATCCACCTGCCTCTGCCTCCCTAGTGTTGGGGTTAAAGGTGTGCGCCACCACCGCATGGCAGTAGACTGATTTCTTTTTTAAAGTCTGTTTTTAGATTTATTTTATAAAATAAAGAGTTTCACTTGGGCCCGCGCGTGCGTGCGTGCGTGCGTGTGTGTGTACCACATTTCTGCTTGGTGTCTGAGGAGGTAAGAATGAGGTACTAAATCCCTTGGAATTGGTGTTATGGATGGTTTTGAGCCACTATGTGGGTGCTGGGAACCTAATCTGAGTTCTTTGCAAGAGCATCAAGTGTATTTAACTAATGACCTCTCTCTCCAGACCCCATGGAATAAAGTTTTTTTATAATTTTTTATTTTATGTGCATTGATGGTTTTTTGTTTGTTTTAGTTTAGTTTTTTGGTTTTTCGAGAAAGGGTTTCTCTATAGTTTCAGAGCCTGTCCTGGAGCTAGCTCTGTAGACCAGACTGGCCTTGAACACACAGAGATCTGCCTGCCTCTGCTGCCGAAGTGCTGGATTGAAAGGCATGTGCCACTACCACCCTGTGTGCATTAGTGCTTTGCCATGGATGTCAGGTTTCCTACTGGAATTACAGATTGTTATGAGCTGCCACGTGGGTTTTGGGAATTGAACTCGGGTCCTCTGGAAGAGCAGTCAGTGTTCTTAACCTCTAAGCCCTTGTGGCATAAACTTTGTGACTGAGTTGTACAGTTTCATTTTACCTTAAATTCATTCCTGTTGGGTGTGGTGGTACATGCCTAGCACTTGGAAGAGAGAGGCATACAGATTCACTTTAGATTTGTGACTTCAATCACTTCCTGAGTGAGATAGGAAAAGAGAATATAATAGTGCCATATATATGTCTACTATGTCAGCTTTTCCCACCATTGCAGCTGGAACTCACTGTCAACCAGCTAGTTACAAGTAAAAAGACCCTTGTCTGAAAAAGTCTTTAGTCCTCATGACTTGTATTTTATTTTACTTCTATTTTTTAAATGGTTTATTTATTTTTATTTTATGTGCATTGTGTTTTGCCTGCATGTATGTCTGTATGAGGGTGTAGGATCCCCTGAAACTGGAGTTACAGACAGTTGTGAGCTACCATGTGGGTGTTGGGAATTGAGCCTGGGCCCTCTGGAATAACAGCAGTCAGAGTTCTCACCCCCCTCCCCCCAACAGGGTTTCTCTGTAACTTTGGAGCCTGTCCTGGTACTCGCTCTGTAGACCAGGCTGGCCTCAAACTCACAGTGATCTACCTGCCTTTTCCTCCTGAGTGCTGGAATTAAAGGCGTGCACCACCATTACCCGGCCTCAGTCAGTGTTCTTAACAGCTGAACTATCTTTCCAGCTTCATGACTTGTATTTTAATTTGCTTTTTGCCATGTGCAACCATGACTGGCTTTTTATAATTTCTTGTGAAATGAAACCTTGGTGAATTTATGAAATTTCGTTTGTATCAAAATATTAAAATTTCTTTGTACAGCAATTTATTGTGTATAGTTTACATATGGCAGTGAGAGGACAGCTTGTAGCAGTCAATTCTTTCATATGGATTCTGGAGGTCAAACTCAGGTCATCAGAATTGGTAGCAGGGTCTTCAGTCACTGAACCAACTAAAGTGGCCCCAGCATTATTATTTTGTTATAAAACGTGGCCAGCTGTTATTATTTTTCAATTATGGTCATACTTTGGATTTATGACTTAAGCAGATTTCATTCTTATTTTATCTTTCTATATTTTGGAAAGGATTTGTGTGTATATTGGTTTTTCGTTGCTTGACTGTTGTTTTCCTGAGCCACTGCTGACAGAGAGTATGAAGCCCGCTTGGAAAGATACAGTGAGCGCATTTGGACATGTAAGAGCACTGGAAGCAGTCAGCTAACACACAAGGAGGCCTGGGAGGAGGAACAGGAAGTTGCTGAACTGTGAGTAGCAGAAGCCTTGCCCTTTGGCACCATCTTCACTGTGTCAAGAAAGAAGGGTGGGAAGCCGGGCGGTGGTGGCGCATGCCTTTAATCCCAGCACTTGGGAGGCAGAGGCAGGCGGATCTCTGAGTTCGAGACCAGCCTGGTCTACAAGAGCTAGTTCCAGGACAGGCTCCAAAACCACAGAGAAACCCTGTCTCAAAAAAAAAAAACAAAAAACAAAAACATGATCTAGATTAAAAGAATCTGAACACTACCATTCAGCCTCTCTTTCCTCAGAAAATGAAGTTTTAAAACTTGATTGACTGGAGAGAATTAATGGAAAGAGATTGACTTTGTAGGGTTCAGGAAAATCCTCATGGAGTTAAAGAAGTCTGAAGACATCTTGGGAGGATGGTTAAGCTGGGGATGGAGGCTGGAGGCTCATGGGTAGACTACAAGGTAATTGACTGCCTTAAAGCTTGATGTGAGCACTGTACAGATAGATTCCTGTCTTGTAAAGTGTGTTAAGAGACTTGAGGTCCAGTAATTAAAGATGTATGGGTAGCTATGGATAGCAGAGTCAAACAAGGTAATATAAAACCTAACATGAGGCTAAAGGTGCAGCTAGCTCTTTGGGTTCAGTCTCTAGTACTTCAATAAAACACACTTAACACTGGCATTTCTGTGATTGTTCACATAGTTGATCCACTCCTCCCCATTGCTTCAAATAAGTATAAAATGATATGGTTGAAATTGCATGTCTAACACTCGATTAGTTTGGTTTTTATTTTCTCTTAAAAGAATCCAACTGTGAATATCTTTGCATATATAGCAGTTTCGGTCAGTGTCATCCAGTTGCTTTTTTTCTTTCTTCAAGGTTAACCTTATTTTCTGGGTATAGGTGTTTAGCTTGCATGTATGTCTGTATACTATATGAGTGCAGTACCCTTAGAAGCTAGAATCCTTTAGCTTTCAGTTTATTTAGTTTCAGATATTTATGAACTGTAATGGTGCTGGGAATTGATCCTGGGTCCTTTGGAAGAGCAAGAGAGTTCTTAACCACTGAGTTCTTCATCCCTCCAGTTGCCTTTCAAAAGGAATAGGCTGTTATCAGGGTCTAAAGACCACTTTGTAGTGTTCACTGCCATCCTGGCCTTGGTGTGGCACTTACAGTTACTGTCTCTAGATAAATAAGTGAAAGTGGTAGCTCATTGTTTGACTTTGGATTAAAGTCAGGAATTGACTGTGCAGTCTTTCCTAAAGCTTTTTTTTTTCTTTTTTTAGCAGGGGGGTGGTTTCAAGACAGGATTTCTCTTTGTAACAGTCCTAGATGTCTTGGAACTTGCTTTTGTAGACCAGGCTGGTATTGAACTCACAGAGATTCACCTGCCTCTACCTCCCAAGTGCTGGGATTAAAGGAGTGCATCATTATGGCCAGCTTCTTTCACGAAGCTTTTATCTGTAAAGTAAAAATGCTCGATATCTTATGGGATATTACGAGAAATGAATGAACGCATTTGAAACATACATAATCAAGGAATGGAATAAATTTTCACTTGAAAAGAAACACACTACAAAAGCAAAATGATGGGGCCCAGTGTGATGGTGGATGCCTTTAATTCCAGCACTCCAGGAGGCAGAGGCAGACAGGTCTCTGAGTTCAGTGCCGACTGCACAGGTTTTTCTTTGTTTTTTAATTTTTTTAGATTTGTTTATTTTATTTTATGCATATGAGTATTTTTGCCTGCATGCATGTATGTGTACCACATGCTTACTTGGCCCATAAGGAGGTCAGAAGAAGCATCAGATTTCCTAAAACTGGAGTTACAGACAGTTTTCAGTTGTTACTTGTGTGCTGCAGACAGAACTTTGGTCCTTTAAATGTTCTTCCCTGCTAAGCCCTCTCTCCAGCCCTGTGGTGTGGCTTTTAATCTTCATTATTTTCCAAGGCTTTGTATGTATTTGCTGAAGAAATGCTTGTTTTGCAGGGAGGATGTGAAACACATTATATGAAATTCTTGAGTAATAAAAATTTTTCTTAAAAAGAAGTATTTGTTTTGCTGTTACCCTAAAATGCTCTAAAATGTCCCTTTTTAAAAAAAAAAAGTTTAAATTGAATTGCTGGGTAAAGTTTTTGTGTTTTCTTGCTAACCCTGACATTTCTGTAGTTTAAAGGAGGAGTTCCCTAGCTGGTACGAGAAACTTGTTCTGGAAATGGTTCACCACAACACAGCGTCCTTAGAGAAGTTAGTGGACTCCGCCTGGCTGGAGATCATGACCAAATATGCCGTGGGAGAGGAGTGTGACTTTGAGGTAAGTACCTGCATTCTTACTTTTTTAAATTTCTTTTTCTTTTTCTTTTTTTTTTTTTTTTTTTTTTGAGACAGGGTTTCTCTGTGTAACAGTTCTTGACTAACCTGGAACTCACTTTGTAGACCAGGCTGGCCTCAAACTCACAGAGATCTGTCTGCCTCTCCTCTGAGTACTGGGATTAAAAGTATATGTCATTACCACCCAGCTGGAAAACTTTTTAAAAGAATATTATCTATCTATCTATCTATCTATCTATCTATCTATCTATCTATCTATCTATCTATCTATCTATCTATCTATCTGACATCTCTGGCTGTCCTGGAACTTGCTTTGTAGACTAGGCTGGCCTCAAACTCTAAAAGAACTTTTACTAAGTTTTTATTATTGTTTTGACTTAGAATGTTACTATGCAGCCCAGGCTGCCCTCTGAGTTGTGGGCATCTTCACACACAGCCTCCCCAGTATTGGTATTATAGATGAAGTGTGTGCACATATGCTTTCTTATTGTCTTTTCTTTCCCTTTCTTTTAAGCAGTGTGACAGATTATTTTAACATAACTTTTCATTTTATTTATTTATTTACTTATTTATTTATTTATTGATGTTTATACATGGATACGTACTCCTGTACTACAGTACATGTGTGGAGGTCAGAGAATAGCCTGTTGGAGTTGGTTTTCAACTTGTAATACTCAGGTTGTCAGGTTTGTTGGCATGTGCCCTTATTATTGAACCATCTTGTCAGCATGAACGTAGATTTATTAAGAAAAGGTGAGAAAGAAATTCAGTGAGTGGAAGTGGCTCTGAAGGGAGAAATATCCAGGAAATGCTTTTCTAAGTAGGAAAAGAAAAATTTCCAGAAACAAAAATAAAGCAACCCCTTACTTTGCATGCTATTGCCTAAATGTTACCTTAAATAGCTTCCTGTCTTCGCAAACTAAGAATGTGATTGGTGGGCTTTTTTTCTTGTTTGTCAAGACAGGGTTTCTCTGTTGCTTTGGGGCCTGTCCTGGAACTCAGTCTGTAGACCAGGTTGGCCTCGAACTCAAAGATCCATCTGTCTCTGCTTCTCGAGTGCTGGGGTTAAAGGTGTGCGCCATCACCACCCAGCTGTTGTTGTTGTTTTTTTTTTTAAGTGGCAGGCTGTCAGCTCAGTGGCATAATGTGCTGTAGTAGCCAGTAGGTAATGAGGTCAACATTCAGTTCATATAAGTCTGTCTGATACCTCACTCTGCTTGTACTTAATTTCATTAATGTATTTAATGAATTTACTCTTGTTCAGTATATTTTATTTATTACATTTGTTTTTGTTTTTTCAAAACAGGGTAGCTTTGGAGCCTGTCCTTGGAACTTGCTCTGTAGATCAGGCTGGCCTCAAACTCACAGAGATCTGCCTGCCTCTGCCTTCTGGGTGCTGACATGTACCAATGCCACCTGGCTATATTTTTATTTTTAATGTCTGAGATTATCACTAGTTTTGTTTATTGGTTGGTTTGGTTTTGAGACAGTTTCACTCTATATGCTAGGCAAGCCGTAAAGTTTAAGCGATTCTCTTGTCTCAGTCTCTTTGTAGTTGTTTTTGAGATGGGGTCTCTCTACATAACCCTACCAGTTCTGGAATTGACTGTGTAGACCAGACGGCTTCCAACTCAGAGATCTGCCTTCCTCTACCAAGTGCTATGATTGCATGCTATATAAACCTGGCTTACTAGTGAGTCTTAATCACATTCCTGATACCAGTCATATTTTGACAAAAAACAGATGGTAGACTTGAATGGTGTAATTGAATTGGGTTTAGTAAAGGGATTTTTGAGATAGGGCAGCAGTTTGATCTAGCACAAACAATACTTCACAAGAAGTCCTGGTTGCTAAAAGCAGTAAGTAGATTGTCATTTCTAAACAAACCTCACAGAAACAAAGGAAGGCAGTGGGTCTAAAAAGTAGAAATGAATTGGGTGGTGGTGACACATGCTTTTAATCCCAGTACTGAGGATCAGAGGTAAGCAGATCCCTTGAGTTCAAGGCCAGCATGGTCTACAGAGTGAGTTCCAGTACAGGTAGGCTACACAGGGAAACCCTGCCTCAAAACAAACAAAAAGTAAGAAAGAGTAGTTATAGTTGTTAAGCATAATTTAGTGATCTGATCTAGCTAACTTGCTTAGAATTTGTCCAGGGGAATATACCAGAGATAAACTCACCTCACTTCTCCCATGTCTGCTTACCTCTGCTTTTTGTGGCTGACATCAAAATCTAGTTGACATGGAAACCCAAAACAGCCCTTGCCAGGTTGAAAAGAAAGAGATGACATAAAAGCAGCAAAAGAAAGAAAAACAAAAAAACAACTAAAGTATCAAAAAGAAAAGCATTGGAGGGCTGGAGAGATGGCTCAGTGGTTAAGAGCATTGCCTGCTCTTCCAAAGGTCCTGAGTTCAATTCCCAGCAACCACATGGTGGCTCACAACCATCTGTTATGAGGTCTGGTGCCCTCTTCTGGCCTGCAGACATACACACAGACAGAATATTGTATACATAATAAATAAATAAATA